>NC_058337.1:58446003-58749033 GCF_905475395.1 Chrysoperla carnea | reverse complement strand
GGGTGATTGAATTAAAATTCTCATTTCAAATCGTTTTTAAGTAGAGCATGTAAATCAAAATCAAAATAAATAAATGTAACGGCTACCCTTTGCGGTACTCAGAATTATACTTGCTCCGTTTAAAATAAATTTTTAATAAATAATAGTTTACAAAAACACACTTTATAACACTAAAAAGTGAACTTTACATAACACTTTGAATTTTACATTAAAATTGTTTTTTTAGTGCCATAAAGCGTGTTTTTTGAGTTTTTTAAACTACAATTTTTTTTCTTTTTAGTCTTTCTAAGTTGAATATTGTGTAATAATTACTATCGGTCCTTGAATCTAGTGCAAGTTGTAAATTTAATCTGACGTCTACAAGTTGGTGAAAATTACGTTGTAAGATCCCGTTACATTCAAGAACAAGTCAAGCTAATAAAAACGTTTTAAAAGTAGTTTTCTACGATAATTTACCTACTGGCATAATCAAAAATCTATTCTACGTCGGTCATACCCAGTGGCGTAGCGTGCCTTGTCGGGGCCCCGTATAAAAATTTTTTTGGAGGCCCTTATATGGAGGTAAAGATTTTTCACAAAAGAAAAAAAATATTGTGAGAAGTAATATTTATTTATCACATAATTTACCCATTTTACAAATAAAAATCGAATTTTAAATATTCACTCTCCTTGCCTTTTTATCGGCAAACTGATTTATTAAATCATTTATGGCTGATGATGATTTTAGTTTTTCTAAAGTTTCTGCCTCTATGGACAATAGTGAGATGTCTGACAGCCGTTCTTGTCCCATCGAAGTTCTTAAGTAATTTTTTATTAGTTTTAATTTTGAAAAACTTCTTTCTGCCGTTGCGGTTGTAACTGGAAGGGTCAAGAATAAAAAGCATGCTGTGATTACCTCGGGAAAACTGGATGCAAGACTATTGAATTTTACTAGCAATAATTCAATGAGTTCTTTAATGGAATAAATTTTTTTAATTTCAGAATTTAAGCATGTTTTTAGAGCCTTTAATTGGTCACAAAGATTAAGTGAGATGTCTTTACTGTATTTAGCAGACAGTTTTCCGGAAGCGTTTAATATCTCTTCGCTTGAAGAAGATAGGAGTTTCTCCGGTTGTAATATTTCGAATATACTACTCAGGTTGCAAAGGCTCTGAAATCTTTCTTTAGTTTGAGAAATTAATATATCTAAACAGCAATAGTATACATTGACTTTGAAATAGGATTCCGGGTCGGAAATTCTCTCATCTTGTGATAACTCATCAAAAAAACGCTTCGTTATCTTTCGCCTACTGTTTTTAAAAACAGTTGTTACCCCCCATTTTTTTGCTAAATCTTTGGATTCATTTAGCAAACTATTAAATGAATTCTGATTTCTTAATTGGCACAGTCTATTTAAAAGATTACTTAATAAAACACTAGATTTCTGTAAGTCATTATTTTCATGCTGTAGAGCTTTAGAAACAGGATTAATAATTTCAAATAGTGAAGAAAAAAATGTAACGAGCACTAAGAAATCAAAACTCTCTAAAATATTAATTATACTTTTACATTCTTCACGTTCATCTTTTTTATTTGAAATTAAATTTAGTTGGTACAAAGTTTTCATGATTAGTAAAAAATTTTTCTTTACTGCTAATAAAGCGTCGTTCCTAGAAGACCATCTGGTAGGACATACCTTTTTAAGGGTAATCAAATATTTTTCAGATGAATCGTCACTTAGCATAGCCCAGCGTTTTATACTATTGCCAAAAAAAGTATATATTTTTTCTAAATTATCGAAAAAAGTCGATACTTCACGAACATGTCTCGCAGCATCGTTCAAAACCAAGTTTAAAGAATTGCTTTATAGAATTTTGTCATTTGTAAAATAAAATAAATTAGAAAGTTTTTATTCTTTTTCCTTACACACTTTGGGGGCCCCCGTGGCCCGGGGGCCCCGTATAATTGATACGGCAAATACGGCGGTAGCTACGCCCCTGGTCATACCAATGACTTTCGAAAGTTCTAAAGTAAATAATGCAAAGAAAATTAAAATAATAATGAGTGTAGTGACCAACCACCGCAACTTGGAAAAACATCATAGCAAAAAAGTAGATCATTTGAAATAAGTCTCTCCCGGTATAGAATAGGGCACAAACAAATTACCCACCAACACTTATTAACAGTGACCCCCCATCGCAGTGAAGTTTTTGTCTGAATGTGTCACTAACAGTCGAACATATACTATTAGCTTGTCCAAAACGTGAAATATATCGAAAATACTACGCCCTGTTTGAAAATTGAACAACACACTCGGAGCCGATTCGCCCAAAATTGAACAACCATAAAAGTTTCTAATAGATAGTAAGTTGCTTAAGCATATTTACTAAAATTAATTATTCGATCAGTTTATAAGAATATTGTGCTATATATATGACTGATGTTGGCTAAAATATTATTTACCAAAAATAATAATAATGACGTATCCTGATTTGTTTCCAGGGAAAATCCATGATTAATGAATATGTATAATATTATTATTTGAATATTATATTGTTCTGAGGCTGAATAAATATTGATTGTTGTGTGTAGGTATCAATAACGCTGTTTGACGGCTTATAGAAAATGGGTGAATTTCCATATACATTCATTATTAATTATATACATGAAATATATCTGTCTCCCTGTTTTATTGATTAGGGATCTAGTAAGTTAAGAAAGATTGAATTGAAATCGGCCTAAATTGTTCACTGTATATATTAATGGTTTGGCTACCAATCTTTTGGAACTTGTATTCGGTAATACATACGTTTGTTGTGCGGATAACATATTCCAAAATCATACGACAAGCCGATTAAAATATCTGATGTCCGATATCCGAAAGCTTTAATTTTGAGGATTTTGAGGAAAAATGAACCTATCCTTAAAATTTAAACTTGTAACAGTAACTCCATTGTCTCCTATAGATTTTAACAAAACACATGGTTTTCAATCTGAAGGAAATGAGAACTTAATCCGAAAAACGGATAACAAAAATGTCTTCGAAATTATTTTGTGAAATATAAAATATTGCAGAAAGCTTTTGAATAAGTTTTGACGTATATTTCCAATTTATTTAGAACATTCGAGCTGTATATGAAAAACTAATTCGGTTAGTTTTTAAAAAGTATGTATTAATTTAATTTGTTTTCTTTTTTCTACCTGCTGTTATAGTGAAAAATTGTTGTCTTATAATAACTAGTTAACAATAAATCATAGTCAAACACCATGTAAATAATCGAGTTAATCAATACTTATTTGCATTTGTTTTTCTAACAATATGTAAATATCGTTGAATCAATGGAAAACGAAGGGTTACAGGAATTATCTATTGTTAATAATTACATTCATTTACAAAAAGCTCATATAACCAGAAAATTAAATCGTACTGTTTAACAACAGTTTGTCTACGCTTTATACAAGGTGATACATTTTTATTAAGCAAGGTTCTTTATTCTAAGTGGTTCTCTTTAAGTATTGCAAAATTTACTTCGTTTGGGAGGGGCTACTTTTCCAGTATCACATTTTTTTATCTGAAAACTTTCAAGGCCAAATGTTGAAGATTGAAACTACATTTTTGTTGGTTAAGTGGAAACCAATACATTTAAGCAGATTTGATTTCCTTTGTAAATAATTGTTTTGAACATTTTTATACCATGAATATATAAAATATACATAGTATATTAAGTTTAGTCCCAAGTTTATAACGCTTATAAATATTGATGTTACGAAAAAAATTTTGGTATAGGTTTTCATAGAATCATCTAATTAGTCCATTTTCGCTTGTCCATCCGTCCACCCGTCTGTCAACACGATAACTCAAAAACGAAAAAAAGATATCAAGCTGAAATTCTTACAGCGTACTCAGGACGTAAAAAGTTACACCGAGTTCGTAAATGAGCAGCATAGGTCAATTGGGTCATGGGTCCGTAAAAATGTTCCTTATCGATAAATAAACAACTTTTATTTGAAACATAAATTTTAAAAAAAAGTTTTTTCATAAACAACACGGTTTATCCGCGAGGGCGTAAATTAGGCACAAATTGTATAGAAAGTGTTATGTGGGAATATCAGTTATGTATGTGTGACATGTATATTTATATGTGTAATGTGATAGAGTAATCAACACTTTCTACACATGGTATTTCAACAATTAACTCAGGCAATTGTTTGTTTTCACATGTTTTTTCGAAAGTTTTAATTTTTAAAGGAGAAATCGACTTCTTTAAACTTTGCATTTACAATGCTAAAATATTTGTTATACAAAAATTTTCACTAAAGAAAATGATAAAAAATAAAAGCTAAGGTAAACCAATTTTCTAAGAATTGTTTCGCAGATGGATATGATGGATCACACTGTTTTTGTGTCTAGTGTATACTTGGAACATAGAGGAAGAAACTGCAGTTTGATAGCATCAAAGAGTATACAATACGATATTATATATACTATACTCACTGGCTAATACTACTACTTTAAAAGTATAGTACGGAATAGTACTAGTCAGCTATACAATAGTAGATATTCCAACTATAAAATACACTTCTACATGTGTTTGAGCTCTATTGAGCAATTCCTTTTACAAATGAGTGCATTTTCCAAACAACAAATTTCTCTATGTTTAGTTAAAATCAGTCACTGAATATATAACATTATATTTCGTATATACATATATTACATAATACAGATATACTTGAATTCATAATAAATTAATCCAATCTATATTATTGAATTTGCATTAAATAACTAATTTCTGGATACTATGTTCAATCATATAAACATTTTTAATCTCTTAGAATGGTAGAAATCTCGAACAAATGTAAATTAATCTTTTTAAATTTTATTTCTGTGGAAGGAATCACGCTTTAAAAGAGAGCAAATTGTTTAGTTAAAATTTTATTTTTTTTGTTCATTACTTTTGCACATCGTTTATGGTTAAAAGAAGCAACGTTGCATGTAGGTTCTGTCCCATGGTTAACAAGAAACGAATAAACGAAATAAGTACTCATTAACATTCGTATTAAAGTTTGTGGGTCATATTTCTATTAATAAAGTTTTAACAAGTACATTCTATGACTCGGTTTGACTTCACTGATTTATCAAGAAATTCATACAAAAGTTCATACTTGACAACAAACTGACAGACAAGAAAGGAATACAATAATGTATTCTTTTTTTAGTTAGATACTGTGCGCAAATTTTTATCACATCCACTCGCAAAAGCTTAAGAAAGTAATGGTGAATGCATTTTTTTTTCCAAAATTTGTATTTCCCTTATATTTCCAGCAAATTTACATAATAACTTTCATGACGAAAAAGAAATTCGTCTTTTTTAAGTGGAATACTTTAAATAATGTAAAAAGCAGTTTGTAAAACAAGCACCTTTCGTTTATGTCTAATGCTGTTGTCTGTCACACCCTTCAAGACAATAAATTGCGGGACAATTATCACTTCTTTATAACGATGTAATATTACAAAAATTGTTATTGGATTGTCGTTGAGCTTTTATTTTTCTTTTTAAGATCCTACAACAAAGGTCTGGATAAAAAAACTACGAATAGTATATTATCGTGCCATTTCAGCATTTCAAGTATAGGACATAAAACTACCGTATATTTTTTGATTTAATTGCAACAAGTCAAAAATATTTAGCTACCTTATTAAACAAGACAAAGAACGGGGAATACAGAGAGCTGTGCTTTTTAAGTTCTAGGCTAGAGGAATCTTAGAACTGATGAATATTCGCTAATTCTTATTCTAATGGGAAGATAATTGATTCACCTATTACATTATGAAGAAAAAACGGTAATATATCAATTTTGAGCTAGCGGTACATTTTAAAAATTGTCCAGCCCAGAACTTATATAAAGCCCAGTTCTCTCAGGATCCCCATTACTCAGTGTCTTTGACTTCCTAAAGGCTACGCTCAATCAAATTATTGCCCTGTTGCAATTTTTAAGGTAAATAAATTTGCCAATGTATTTCTTTTTCTGTTACGACTTTTTTTTCATAGGTTCAAAATTTCTGATTTAATGTACATATTACTAGATTACCCCATTCATTGACTACACAATATTATATATATATATATGATGTCCGTTCTCTATATCTATCTCTATGATCATACTGCTAGACTACGGCTAGTTCTTCTACAACGACTAAAACTTCTAATAAAACAGACAGAAAACTTAACTATTAACTTCTAAAACAATAATATGTGTCCAGTCAGTGTTAAAAGTTATACTTCATAACATCTCAGCTATTCAACATAGCACATAGTTATGTAAGTTATCTGATACAGAAGTCTTTTTCCATATTATTGTAGTGTATGTTTTTATTATTTTTCTATTCTAGTTCTTCTACTTCATTCTTTGTGTGTGCAGGCATTTTCCTCTATTATTCTTTATAAAATTATTTAAGTGTTATTAATTTTATTATTATAATCCACTGTTTTATTTTTACACATCGTTTTCAGATAATTACATGAGTAAATGAACGGGAATATAGTAGCTCTAGCCGCATCATCTGTTATTAAATTCTAATCTTTGAACCATTCTTAAAGGATTTTTAATATTATGTTCATTTCAATACTAAGTCACGAGGAAAAATTCAATATCACGGCATCGCTTTGGAATTTTTTATTAAACTCCATATTCAAGCATATCCGCTTACGTTAAATGCGAATATGTATGTATATTTGGAGGCATAATTTTAATAATGGGGGATAAATCATTACATTTAAAATTATAACACTTTGAACAAGTTTTTTAATATGAGAGGAGAGTATCATATATCTTGTATTGTCTCGACTTTTACAAGTTTTCTATCGCCTCGCTCCGTCTGCATGTTACATATTGAAAAAATTTTCTGTATTCGAATAAATCATAATTAATATTCTATCTGCCAGTTTTTACATTTTAAGACTTTGGAGTAAAACGAAACAAAAGCCTTAAGATTCTAAGCAAATTTTTCCGTTTCTGATAATTACTTTTCAAAGATAAAAATGTCAATAAAAATTGATTAAAAAATCTATTGTCTGCTTCTAGAATATTTATAGTCTATTTCTCGAGCATCTGTCTGCCCATCGAATAATGATCGAAAATCAAGATTTTTCTTTTCGCATCTCTCGTTGCATTACGCATTACACATTTTTGTATCGTTACATTTCTTGCGGCATCACTTAATTAAATATCTTGATTTTCATTTGACCGCTCACAAAAAACAGATTATATCTAAGTGGCATAAAAATTTATCAATAGAGAGCCAACAGATAGAAGCCCTCTCAAATATTGAAAACCGGTTTGAATCTCGGAAATTTATAACTCTATTGAGACCTTAGAAATGATACTTCTTATTTCACAATTCAATGATACAGAAAAATAAAAAATTTCACAATTTATGTTTAATCGTTTTCGAAATAAATTCGATTATTCATTTATTGCCGTAAGACATACCAAATATATACATCATATTTTCGAAACATGGCCTACACAAAAAATAATTTTTATATTCAATCACGCCTATATAATCGTTTTCTGATTTTGTTTTTATATTGATAAGGCCATGCAATTAAGGTCTTTGATTTCTATAAATTGGTGGTAAAGACTCTTCAATACACATGGTGAAGATAACCTGAATGACTTAAGGTTCCTTTAATCGTTGTTAGCATGAAAAAAGCGTTTTTTTATATGTAAGAGTCAACATTTGTTGTCGAATTATTTTACAAGGGCTCTTAAATTGAAATATAAAAATGTGTTTTGCTGCTTTTTTAAACAGATGCTTTTAAAGACACAAATAGGTCATTCAGTAAAGGACTAAAATATTGCTTAATGACTTTGAGAATGCCGAATTTAAAATTCAAAGGTTATGGTCTTATAGCATAAGCAAAAAATAAAAATTTTTAAAACATAAGTAAAACTAATATTTTAATTACACGTCAAAACTCTGTTGCTTTCCCAGGGTTTCTACATCATTGACAGTTCCAAGTGAAATAAAATAAATAGTTAAACAAATCAAAAATCCGATAGCGATAAATAAAATCTGAAAAAAATATAAATAATAATAATGCGATAAATAAGATCTGAATAAAAGTCCAGTAGATTACATAGCGACACTAACAATCGAGGCCCATTATTGAGAATATTTGAGCCACTTTAGATTTTAATGGACTCCGACTGTTAAAGCCACTATGCAACATTTAACACAGTCGGGTTTTTGATTTTTTAAATTATTTATTTTAAATTAAACTTTTTAGTTTCACAGCAGTAAAAAACCCTATTATTAAGCTATATTTTAAAACTTTTAAAACTAATTAATTATTTCTAATGGAATTTAAACATAATTCATTTAGTATATTAGAAAAGGTGGGCATGAATTGTGACATTTACCATTTTCAATTTTAACAGAAATCTTCAGTTTATGGTTCAAAATGGTAATGATAACTCTGCTTCATCTGTGATCATCATTTTGAACCATAAACTAAAGATTTCTGTAAAAATTTAAAATAGTAAATGTCAGATTTTTTTTTCTTTTTAATATCTATATCTTTTTAATTTATAGCTCATGTGTTATTCTGTATGTATGACCTATATTGCTGTACAGTTTCATAAAAAACAATTCCCTATTTTTTCGTGAAAGCGTTATAAACAAACAGACAAACAAACAAACATCTTTACTTTAACATTTATAATATAATAGGGATACATACATACATACATACATACAAGATACGCGCTAAAAACATTACCACTCCTTGACAGTCGGGTAAAAAGTGTCTTTATGTGAGACAGATCCAAATGGCATGACCTGCATTAGTCTATATAACAAAAATAAATAAAAATATAATTTGTTGATCAATATAAAATATTTTGTTGAACAATAAATTGAATATAAAATTTTCTTTTTATAGATTATATATTATTTTATTAAATGTATTTATTTTTCATTTAAAACTCAAAAGCCATTTTCCAATTCTTTATTTCATTTAATTTTCACAAAGGATACACGCAATAAAAACAAAGAAATTCCTTATATGTATAGTAAGTACAAATACAATAACAGTTGATTGGACGACACAAAAGAGTATTTTTCAGTTCAACAGGCATCCGCCATTCTATAAAACTAAAACGTAGAGGCAGGCATATGTATTCACTAATGCAAGTCTTTGTGAACAATATCTAGTCGGATAAAATACAATCATGACACAAGCAAAAGTCGTGGAATAAGATTCATATAAACTGAGTGGTTAAAAAAAAGTTAGGCAGGCATGAGGACTGTCGACAGAAATAAAAACTTAAAAATTTGAAATAAGTTTTTTTTTCTTTTTTTTTTATGATATGAATAATCAAAATTTCATGAACGGAGAATTGAAACTTTTTCCAAACTAGTTAATTCCGGCCACGTTTCGCTGCGGCTTCGCCTATATTATTTAGTTTGATCAATTAACAAGTGATTATATAATAAATTATTTTTGTTAAAAAATGGAAAGATTGCATATTAGTTTTATAGCAAAACTGTTTTTATTTTCTCATAATAATTTGAGAATTTTTTCGATAAAAAAAAAATTTTCGAAAAACGTCGCGCGTGTGACGTAGGTAATAATTTTAATTATTTTTATCCCCCGGACCAAATAAGAGGTGTTATAAGTTTGACCGCTATGTGTGTGTGTGTGTGTGTGTACCTGCTTGTCTGTCAGTCTGTCTGTATGTTTCGTTCGAAAGATAATTTCATGGAGAGTGTTCCTAGCTATGTTTCAAGAACGAGTTTAGAGTTCCGTTCCCGAAAAAATTAAAAATCGGTTCAGTTTGTGAAGGTTTCTGGGAAAAATAATTTAATGGAGAATGTTCTTAGATATTTTTCAAGCTTAGGGTTCCGTACTCGAATAAATTTTCACTATTGATAAGTTATAAATTATTAATTAAAATTATATTTATTGATAGGGGTTTAAAAGAAATTAAATAATTAATTTCCCTGTAATTGTAAAACTCTGATAGTACAACGAATATTGTTCGGTACAATAAATTTTAAAAAACTTAAAGGCTTCACCACAAGTCAAGGTTGTGTGTATCTATGGTTTAAGTTCCGTCTTTATTAGGTTTGGATCAATCCCGGAATCCATTAAAACACTGAATTAATTTAGTGAATGATTTTTTATCATCTTTTAAAGTGAAAAAGCAATATTCATGATAATATGAAAACAGAAAAATCTGTATTTCTCATTTTTAAGAACCAGGATTATTGTTTTTCACATTTATTCTTTTCTTTCATCGAAATGAAACGATTTCACTGATATTTTTCGACATCGAGAACAACGAATTTTATTTTACATAATTTTGCATATTCCAACTTATTAATGCATAATTTTTGAATATTATACTTTACTTTACATAATAACATTGCATATTTTATTATTTTTTAATCAAATACATTTTATCTGTAATATTCTGAAGTAAAATATCAACATTTATGTAGTCACTTATATATTTTACATTAAAAAAAGTGTCCTGTCTTTGCAGAAACGAATTTATAATGAAACGAATTTTATTCATTAACCTATTTTGCTGAATTTTCGTGATTCTTCTATAGTAGATAATTTTGATTCTCTTGTAGAATTAATTCTTTGATTTTTAGCATACTTAAAAAAATGTCCGCAAACCACAAAATTTTTCAAAAGAAAAAATATTTTTGTATGTTTTAATCAGTTTTAAGCAAGAAAGTACTCTTGTAATTTTTTCCCTATAAGCTTAGTTAATGAAATAAAAATTCTTGAAAATAAAAATGCAATATTCCATTTTTATAAAAATGTGTTACTTTTTCAATCCCAAATTTTTCCAATCTTTATCTTAACGTGGGTTTTCTTTTCTAGCTCATGTTAGAAATGTGATAAATGCCTTATTGGCTGGCAACTAAAAACATCTATGATTGTCTTATAAGCTTATTAATTTAAATCAGACGATTTCACAGGCATTAAGTTATAATAATAGATTATGAATTGGAATAGAGTAATTCTACTATATTTCAAAAAGTACTTCAAAATGTTGATTTTGCTTAAAATAAAATTTAATCCTTTTTTAAACTGTCAGTTAAAACGAGGGCATCCAATTTAGTGACGTAATATCGGTATCATTATACGAAATAACACAGAAGTTTGACAGATATATTCATGGACAACTAATATAAATATTTATTAGCTATGGATATAGCCTATTATGCCCAGCTGTCTACACTGAAGTAACTGATAGTCTATGGTCATACCTATATGACATCACATCAGGGCTTGTCCGCGTTTGATCCCGTGATATATAGTTAAAAAATTACTATTTTTAATTTAAATATTGTAAAAGAAAAATGTGCTTTTATGATTCGAAATATGAGTATTTAAGTATATTTTTACATAAATTTTAACTTTTTTCAAATTTCAGAATTTATCTTTCACTACCGAAAGTATCCTATTAAAGAGTTAATTAAAAGTGTTGTCAGCCAGCAAGCAGTGTTTTGATATTTTAAGATAAAATTAACGAATTCTTGAGTTTAACGGCATGTTTAGTTAGAAATTTGACAATTAAGTTGGGCTTAGTAATTATGGATTTGCCATTTTTTGTTAGCTTTTATAAAATTTGAGTATCCCAATAATTTTGAAAATTAATGATTTAATCAAAAATATTCTGTAAACTGCAAATATTTGAATCTTTTTTGAGTAGATACTTTGAATGAATGTTGGCTTTAAATTTGCCACATTCGATTAGTACATCCTGTACATATATAACATAATCGTCGCTACCAACAATGTAGTTAGAAAGACAAGGTACACATACAAACTCCTTTTTCCTCAATTTTCTATATAAATGTATCCAGTTTTTTTTTTTACTTCTTTTTGTCTTTACAATATCATTGTGTGTATTTTCGCATATAAAATCAATTTATGTGATAAATTTTCACATAAGTGTAAAATATATTTTTAAATTGAAAAATACTGTTTTTCCAATCTTTTGTATTTACACTTTTCCTTAGTAAATTTTTATTTTTGTTTTTATTTTCTGTGTACGGTTGGTAGAACGCATGGTTTTGATATATTTTCTTCATAAAAGGAAATAAATATAGTATTATGTGTAAAAAAATCTTTTTATTGAAATAAATATCTGAATAAAATCAATTTTTGTTTATTCACATTAAATTGTTATTAGCTAACCATTATAAAAAGAATGTCACTTACTGTTACAAATATATTGAATCTGAGTATATAAAAGAAATTATGAAGCTGTACATATAAATTTACCCAGGTTGGCCCAAGTTATAAGAGCGAGGCATTATTAAATTGCAAAATAAAAGTATCAATCACAGTCGTGTAAGCGATTGTGGTATCTAGATTAAACTCTCTCTTTCTGTCGCATTGTGTCTTTGTTTCTACGTCTCTTTTTATTATAAAATCTCAAAACTAAAAGTGAATATTATGAATTACATTATTATGTTATAATATGAAAATATTGTAATAATTAAATTATATTATATTTGATTATAAAATTATAAAATCAAAATATGATTTAAAAAATTTCTAGAGTATTTATAAATTTTCATTTCATTTATAATTTATTATGTATTTTCTATATAATTTTTCCTATAAGATTAAATAAAATTTAGGAGGAGTGGGATCACCTTGACCTCGGTGATGTTTTTTGGACAATTTGCCTCGTTTCGCCTCGGATTTTTGGAACAATATACTTGCCTCGTGCGCTAAAAAAATTTAAAACACTAAATTTAACAGAAATATTATCAGAGAGAGAGAGAGAGGGGTTTCTGTACTTTTCATTTTTATACCATGTAAATGAAATATATCAAGGTATACTAAGTTCAGTCCCAAGTTTGTAACGCTTAAAAATATTGATACTATGAATACAATTTTGGTGTAGGTGTTCATAAAATCACCTAATTAGTCCATTTCCGGTTGTCTGTCTGTCGTCTTTCGCCTGTCCGTCTGTCATCATGATTACTCAAAAACGAAAAGAGATATCAAGCTAAAATTTTATAGCGTGTTGAGGACGTAAAAAGTGAGGTCAAGTTCGTAACTGAGCAACACAGGTCAACTGGGTCTTGGGCCCGTAGGCCCCATTTTGTAAACCGTGGGAGATAGAACAAAAGTTTAAGCCTAAAAAATATTCCTTATAAAAAAATAAACAACTTTTGTTAGAAAAATTTTTTCGTAAACATAACTGTTTACCCCTGAGAGCGCATATTATGATCAAATTGTAGTATTATATGATACCCATATACTTATACAGTTATATTTGTGTGACATGTATGTATGTGTAATGTAATCAACACAGAGTAATCAACACTGTCTATACATGGTATTTCAATAATTAACTCAATCAATTGTTTATTTTCACGCAATCAATTGTTTTATATCAGTTGTTACTCACATCTGTCTACATCAGAGATATTCGAAATGTGGTTGAAGCTGCGTATAAGACTCATCGATAAATCGACGACATATTCTAGCTTGATATAATTCTCATTGACCAAATGACAAAATATTTTTTCTTTTTTTGAGCATAGTGATAAAAACGAATACTATTTATTACTATCCACATATACGGAAGAGTGTATTTAATAATAGTTTTCCTTTATCAGTTTCAGACAGTTTGTTAGTTGAACTTAGAAAACGAAGAAACACACTTCTACGTGTATAACCAACATTTATATGAAAAGACATCATAGACGGTCGCTCAGCCGCCTACCACCTTCCTCTGTTCGTATTGTATTCTTAAGATATCAACACAAAACCAAACTTATATAATTATACAGACTGAGTCATACAAAATCTGTTTCAAAGTTTTGTAAAAATTTGTTGAAGTTGAAAAGCCTAGTGGTACTTTCTTGCAAAATAACTTATTATGAAATATATGCATTTCCTGATTCAGTTTTTAATCGGTGTTTTCTAGAAAGTACATATTTTGCCTGAGTTGCTGTTACCAACTTATTGTCACCTAAAGTGCGTTTCTACTTTTCTCATTTAATTTGTCGGTGACCACAATAATTTTATTTTTAGACTGAAAATATTTTAATATCCTAGATTGACTTTCCGATTAATTTAATTTTAATGAGCCAAATTAGCATTTTGTTGTGAAAAATTTTGTATTAAGAAACTGGAAATTCTGATCAGCAGTAAAGTCATTGAAAATGAATTTTACAATAATGTCCTGATCATTTTTTCTGTATTGCAGGTAATTTTATGAATCTGTTTAGTATTAAAAAATATTTATGCAAGTTTTGGGTATTGATCCCACAACGTCCTGCATAGAAAGTGCACGTTTAGCTTCTAAGCTACATATTAATCTTACAATTAAATAATGAACATTGCACTGCTAAAGTTATTTTCATCGTCTGCGAAAAGATACATTCAAAATATATTGAATGAATAATATATTGAATAAGGGCAACACACTATGGTGTGTTGCCCTTAGTTTCAAAGCATTACTTTTGAGTATAATTTTGCTATGAATAAGGTCATACGAACAAATTCAAATTTTTTGATAAGTTTAACTTTTTTACAGTTCACATATTATGTGAAGTTTCTAAATTGGCTCCCTATGGCGTTGTCTCTGTTCTGCACCTAGCGAATTTGCTCAAAATTAAATACAGCATCAGCATGGCCCACTCTTTTATCAAATAATAATTTAAAAATTTTTTATAAAGTACAATAATTTATTAAAAATAGCATAAATTCATATTTAAGTAATTTACAAAAAAAATTGAATTTGTGCAATTTATTAGTTAAGAACCTTGGCCGTGTGTGTGAATAAAAAAATGAATAAACAAACAGTTTTTAATTATACAACTTTAAAAGTATATTTATGTATTTAATGTATTTAAATATTCAGTATCTAGATATAAAAAAAATGTATCTGTATCTAGATGCATTTTAAAAGTATCTATGACAGCACTGTCAATTTCAATCTTCAAGTACTAAAAAGGTCAAAATTCCCAAAGGTTGGAGTTAATTTGAGGAATCATTCTGTATATAAATGAACAATAATAAGTAAACTATACAATTTGTAACCACCTCCTGCGGGTATCTGTTTCCCAAAGATTTAAACTCAACGTATTACTACTTCTATGTGAACTTGTCGTTCTTCACTTGTCCTGGTGACATATTGAATTAAGCTGGATTTAAAACATTTTTTTTTTATATAATATTTTTTTCGCATATATTTTTGTTCCTTCCTCAACACCAACAACTTGTGAGGATAGTATAAGGATACCATACCAAGACCGTCGTTTTAAACTTGATGATATATATTCTTATGCTACAGTTATATAAATAAATTATATTGTACGTGAAGATGTAACAGTGAAACAGTGCCTCGCTTCGACTCTAAACGAAGCACATAAAGCTATTTTGTATTATACAAAATAGCTCTAATAATATTCGATGACACTCAACATGATTCATGATATTTTTTCAATGTCTTACATAGGCTTCTTTAGTTTTGTTAAATTTATTTTTCTATTTTTACAAATGGCTGTTTTTTGTTGTTATTCGGAGGAAAAGAATGAAAGACAGATGGAATGGATTATTTATTTAATTTTATGGGTGTGTGAATTTTATTTATTTGATTTGAATTTTATTGTGATTTGTTAAAACTATTCGCTTTTTCGTAGGAATAGTATTTCTATATTCAAAGCTTTTCATGTGTAAAAATATTTTGTATAACATTTGTTCAAAAAGTACGCCGTCAGTTAGCCTAAGGCTGTTATGTACAAATTTTAAACATGTGTGAAACTATAATTTTTATTAGAATCCTCTTAAATATTCATTGATTGAAAAAAATTTATAAAGAAAAGCGGTTTTCCAAATAAGAATGGTTAAAGTTACAATTGAATTTCAAGCAGTGCGATTATACCCTCTACTCTATCGATTTGAATTTTGGATGTAATAGGTATTCATATTCTACCTGCTCAGGGTAAGGGCCTACTTTTATTTTTCGAAAATCTTGTAAGTTTTTCCAATTTTCATTTTTAACTCCCAGATACAATGGAATTTTAATGGGAGGGTGTTCTGTCCTAGGCCTATATTAATTATTCTTATAAAAATTGGGAAAATTAACAAGATTTTCAAAAAATAAAAGTACCCAGGGCAGGTAGAAGAATATGAATACCTATAACGTATCCAAATTTCAAATCAATAAAGGGTATAATCACACTACTTGAAATTCAATTGTAATTTTAACCATTCATATCTGGAAAACCACTTGTAGTAAGTAGTAAAAAAACAAATTACGTCACCATAGGCGTGATTTTTATTTATCAATTTTTGTCATACCTGTAGCGCCCAAATTAGGACTCAGATATAAAATTGGAAAATGACTCTTTCCTTCGTCTTTATGAGCTTGTTCTGTAGGCCAACGATCTGCAGTCAATAACAAAACACTGTGTATATGTATATATTATTACTAATTTGTTAAAAAACTTATATTAATAAAATAAAATTTGAGTTTCGTTCATTTATTTGAGCTGTAATTAAGAATTTATACAAGTTTTTAAACATAATAAGAATAATAAGGAATATTATTTTAATTCATTTAAAAATTCACATAATTAAATTTAAATTTAAACCTTTAAAGAATATAAAATAATAAAATATTATTTATATGAAAAAAGAGTTGACCTCAATTGCTTTTAAATAAGAGGGTGAATTGTTTAATATACAGTATAAAAAATTAAATTCTACGTAGGTAATATTTTTTAAAACTTGGATTCATATGAAATGAAAAGGAAAAGCTGTTAAACAAAAACAAAATTAACTCAATTAAGAATTTGAAGCACAAAATTAAGAGTTTGAAGCACTTATAATTCTGCCATAACATAGCAGTAGGTACAGTTAGTGTTAAAACTAATCGGACACTCTAAACAAAAAATTTGATGAGACATGATTTCCATATAAGTTTATAAAACAGTCAAAATGCATTCAAGGAGGCACAAAGTAGTTTTAGTGTATTATGAGATATCCATAACTTCGGATATCCCTGAGGAATTACAAAAGTTGATGGGGATAATAGGCTAGTTGACAGTATGATAAATATCGTGATAATTAGTATATCATGTATACATACAAACGTATACATTATATGTTTTAAAATCTATTTGCCAAAATCTGACATAAAAATAATGGATCGATTATTCTGAAGAACACGAACTGAATTAAAAGTTTCCAGCTGCTATTCCGTGATCGAATGTGGTATGAATTGATTGTCAATGTATATACATTTAAATTTTTGGTTCGGCCATATAATCTGATGATAAGTCTAAGCTTGGCTACATCTTTTACATTACCATAGATATCAAACCTATTTGGCTGAGAATAGCGGCATTGCCCTAACTTTCTCTTGGAAAGCTAGAGTAAAAATAAAACATTGTGCTAACAACATCACAAATTTATTTTTTTATTTCATATGTTATCATAATTTTATTATGTTATTTTAATCAAGTATTTCTTTTTGTTATTTTTGAGAAAATATATAAAATAAATAAAAGTAAAACATTTTTATAAGCTTTATAAATATCACAGAATAATCTGAGATAGTTTCTAGAAACTACTCAAATATCCTAGTAACTACATTTAGCCTAACTTCAAAATTTTAAATCTTTACGTAAATCTTACATTTTTCGAGTGGCACGAAGTACATGCGTACATACATCTGTACACATGACAACACGAACCGAGTTACAATATAAAATAATGCTGAAATAGATCTTTCTATTGAAAATTCAACACTGACTTAAGCTAGCTCCACTAGAGTAACGATCAATGGACAATGGTTAGTAGTTTACAAAAAGAAGTAAATATCGTGCTAGATTTTTATTACATTCTCAACGTTTGCATCTTACATTGAAATGAAAAGTGTCTATCAAAGAAATCATGTAAATCCTTGGTCTACATTCAATACAATAATATCGTTCTTATAAAATGAAAACAAGAGAACTCCATATAGAGTTGATCCTTTGCATACAAACATTAAATAACAACATACATACATACATAATTGGATAATCAAGTAAAAGGCTAAGTTCAACAGGAGACTGACTGACGGACGAACGGAATAATAATGACTAAAATGAGAGTATACAACAAACAGACAATGAAAGATCCGGTCCTTAACAATAATACATACACATTCACTCTTTGCTTCTCTTTACCCATAACAATATTTGCATGGGATTTATTTGCCAAGTTGTATTATTATTACTATGTGAATAATATCAACAACTTAATTTATAAATACATTGTAGTGAATACTTGCTGCTCTTGTATACATTGTTATGAGCCCTAGCGGCAATATTCAAAGAATTAAAAAACATACACTCATAAATTAACCACTATTGCAAAGGTGTATTTTGTACAAAAATATATGAAATTTTTAAACGCCATTAATAAACAACGGTGTTTCTATACTATCTGATGGACGGGTGACAAAACTAAACCCAAGCTTGATCTGTCTATTTTTTATGACGCAGAAACATCAATTCATTCTGAATAAACTGCCAGCAAGGATGATTCACAGACTGATATTGGTACCAGACTATACGTTTATCTAGGTTAGGTTAGGTTAGATTATATTGGCTGTCCATGAAGGCCACACTTAGACTATAGAGCCCATTGTGATACCATATGTGTTTTACCACCTTTTCGCTGATAATTTTAATATTAAATTTATGGATATTAATTTACTATTCATGGATAATTTGGAATTCCATACCGGAGTTTTAGGCTATGGAAAGAAATGATGAAAAAACAGATGAAAATTCAAAAAATTTTCAATTGATTACAAATAATATTCGATAGTTTGAAATTATTAATTATATTGTATAAGTGAAATTTAAAAAATTTTAAAACGCAAGACAAGTGCGATTTATTCCTTGTAATCCGATTTTTGGAAATTTTGCTATAAAATGTTCTCAATCAAGGCAATTCGACCGTTTAGGCGCTACGATGACACTGAGAAACACACAGACGCACAGATAAACACTTAAAACTTATAACACTTCTTCTAAAATCATTATAAAAGTTATGGTCAAGGACATCAGAGATGAGATGAAAAGGATACATAGAGAGCAATCATTTTTTTGGGACAAATTTTTGTAAATATTTTAATTTACAAAATATATTTAATTGAAGTTGAGTTTGTTCTTTTGAATTATTGTTTTGCATTACCTAATTATTTTACCGTTTCACTTTTCAAAATGAATTGAGCCACCAGGTTTATTTGATCATTCATTACCATAGTAATTATTTATATGTTAAAAAATTATACGTCATGCATTTTCCAAATTGAATTAATTTTGAAGATCATCGCCAAGTTTTTAGTTTTTTCGTGAACGGAACTCTAAGCATACACTTGAAGCATAGCTAAGAACACTCTCCGTTAAATTTTGTTTCAAATGTAACCAAAAAAATTATAACCGTTTCATCCGTTTAGGTGCTACGATCGGATCATCCGACAGACAAACATACAGACGCACACACATAGCGGTCAAACTTATAACACCCCTTTTTTTAATTCGAGAGTTAAAAAGAGAGATGGTTATATCGTACCACTAATTACTACTTTCTAAATTTTCCACTGAGTAACCTATTTTATTAAAATTTGTAAAATTTACCAGTGAAATCTATAGAAAAATATACTATTTTATAAAATATTTAGATAGTGAAATATTTGAATAGTATAGCCTAATCTCTGGGATAATGCTATTTTGTTTTTAACACTTAAAAGGTAGTGTAATAAATATAACGACCCTTTTTCGATAATAAAATATGTGTTGTCTAGGTTTTAATCGAATAAATTCTAATTGAGTTATTTAAATGTTGATCCATTGCCGAAGTACTTTTAAACAATAATCATAATAACAATATATATATATATATATATATATATATATATCTACTCATACATGAATGCCTAAAACATGGTATTGGTTAAAACTAAAAATTTAAATGATGAATATAAATTACAAAATTACTGCATTTATATTATAAAATTTAAATAAATATTCATTTATGCATGAATTGCATATTATTTGTTATTTTATTGGTTTCAATCATTTATTTGTGCCTTTATACCGTAAATTTAATGTAATTACGTTATAATTCTGCTAGATAAATTATAACTTTGTTGCGTGGCTTCATATTGACTATACGAATTATAACAAGACATCATTGTGGAACAAAATTGTTGGTAGGTAGTTATTATTAATTAAGTCTTAAGTTGGGGAAAAAATCGCATGGTGAACAAATATATATTTCCTAAAACGGTGGTAAAAAATGAAAATTATACAAGTGTAAACAAACAATTGACTGGGCTAGTTGTTGAAATACCCTACATAGAAAATGTTGAATGTAAGTGCTTGCTTTTTTTTTTTTTAATAAATCAGAACAGTTTAAAAAACCAACTTACCTTTACTTGCAAATTTTCTACTTTCTATCTTTTATAGAGAAAATGGACTCCAAAGTTTTGATCTAATTTGCACCCACGCGGGTAAACAGTGATGTTTACAGACAAATATTTCAAACAAAAGTTGTTTATTTTTTTATAAGGGTCATTTTTTATATTTAAAGTTTTGTTCTATATTTAACGTTTTAAACCATGAGTCCTGCGGACCCAAGACCCAATTAACCAATGTGCTCATTTACTAACTCGACTTCACCTTTTTTGCCCTGAGAACGCTATAAAAGTGATTGAGTTATCGTGTTAGCAGACAGATTGACGGAAATAGAATACTTAGGTGATTTTATGAACACCTATACGAAAAATTTGTTCGTAGCATCAATATTTTTAAGCGTAACAAACTTGGGTCTAAACTTAGTATACCTTGATATATATTTCATATTTACAGGGTATGAAAACAGGAGTCATTGTATGTATTTCCGTAAATTTATCAAGTAATATTCTAACTATTAACTTCAGTACTTATCACAATTTCCTGTTTCTTTATTAACAGAGAAATTTTAATGAAAGTTCAAGTTAAATTTTTCTCCACCTCCACTACGTCGTAATTGTAACGTGTCGCTCTTGGAGGTCTTTTCAGCATATCTAGTTTAGTAATATCGCTATTACCTTTTATTGACGAGAAATAATGAACTTAAAAACGTCCCCTAACGCACACACTCACATATGCGAACATACAAATAACAACTTCAAAGTGTGATGCTAGTACATTGAAATCTGGCCATAAAACCTAAAGATATGTTAAAGTTTTGATTAGGATTGTCGGATCGATTACAAGAACGAGTTAAAAATTTGTTTTAAATATATTAAATTATATTTTCTAGATTTTAAACTAATACTAGATTAATTAGAGTAAACCATTTTTGATAATACAGTTTCAATATATTTCACTATAAATGGTAGTAATATAATAATTATTATTGTACCTGTATTAAAATTAAAATATTAAATATAGGTATCTATCTGTAAGTAAGATCTATTTAAAATTATTATTATTATCGATTTATAATAATAATAGTAATAATATTAAAATATTCATAATAAATATTTTATTAAATTGCATAAATATTCATATACAAATGAGTAAAACCGACGAACACCATACTACTATCTCAGATACCAACCATATTGATAATGACAATGAACAACGAATTCAAATGAATATTAAAAATAAAATATTTAAACCATTTTTTAAAAGACACATACATTTTTTAGTATTTTATTGATTTTGTAATTATTCCTTAATTGCATTTTATACTTTTTTTCTCTTGACATTTTTTATCTTTATTTCATCATACACACAAATAATAAAAGGAATTTTTATAATATTCTTTACGTTTTTATTATTTATTAAGAATTTGATATCTGGTTGGTTTGAATTGGTATTGGTTAATCGTTGATTTCTTTAAGTTCGATTTTTGTTGTTGTTGGTGTGTCTCATGCCATTGAACATTTTAGAAAATTTAATAAAAACGATTTCATTAAAGATTCCTTTGAAAAGCGTTTGTAGTACCTATGGAATTAAATATGTCTTAGCCCTCAGTTAGATGCTTTCATTGGATGCTTTCATAAAATCACACTATTCGACACCAGTTACATCACACAGATAATTAAGGTATAAAAAGTAAATGCGAAAAAACTACCACGATACTCGAAATAAAACTGTACATTAAGCAATTTTTAAAATAAACATAATTAAAAAACATACAATGGACTTATATTTTGATTGCAATAGAATCATTGTCAGTAGCTAAATTTATTCATAAGCACATTACAAACATTCTTTACAAAATTAAAAATAAATGTGTAAACATTACCAATAATTACGGAAACACTTACAATATTATAATTAAAATACAAAAATTATCACAAAATCGATACAAATAATTTTACAAGACCGCCAAACATTTGTAAAATTTGGTATCGCTTGTGAAATGGGTGTGCCCAAGGTAGCTAGAACTGACTAGAATTGTTTTATGGCTTTACTTCTAACAGTTGTCCATTTTATCAATTCAGAATCAGTAAAAATTGATGGTATAAAATGGTATAAATGGCTTATACCATTTTAGAGCCTTATTGCTCAACTCGAAGTCAACAAAAATTCAATCTTATATAAATATTTTATGTTTGTAATTAAAATCAAAAATAATAACTTGGGAATAAATTAAGTAACAAATAAATATTCTTCCTCGAAAAACCATAAAAACGAGCTGGCTACCAACGTAATTGTGACGGATTTGAGTACCTAGTGAAGGATTAAGATCCTAGCAAAGAGTACAGAAAGAGATTAGATACCCTGCATGATTGTAGAAAATAGATTTTGGTTGATGATTCTTGCTCCTTGTATTTAATCCCATTTTTATACCTTTGGCAATTTTTACTTATATTTGTACATTTGGTACACGCGGTAAAGTGATAATGTAGTTCTAGGATTTCGGTTTTGCAATAATATTGAAAGACATTTATTTCTACAACATTTTCTATATCTTTCAGTTTAATGTCTTTTAAATAATTATAATATCTCAATTATACATTTTTAGATAATGTATTAAAATTAGTATTAATGCAAATAACAAAATTTATATCTTAACTCTGTATGATACGAATTATAATATAATTCTAAATAATTTATAACTCTTGTATATATTTTTATTACATTTAGTTGGTTGGTATTCTTCTACTTAAATATATTTATAACTTTTGGTATAACATAATAAAATGAAATGTCAGTTCAATAAAATTCTTTTAAAACGTTTTACATAGTAAATCATTACAGTATAAACTTAACTGGGAATGTATCATTATAATAAATGTGTGCTTTTCTTTCCATTATTTGCTTTAGTTACACTTGATGTACAGAATGAGATAGAAGTGTGCTGCTTTCAAATCCTGAATAAAATGACAGTACATAGTCAGTGTGGTACTGAAGTCGTGTAGGTGCGACCCCTGTAGTCCACACAACTGACTTACTACCCAAAGGAGGAAAAACATTTTAAAAAATTTCTTGTTAGCTTTCATAGATTATTCTTCGAATATGTACTGCAGTTTATGCTAAACGATCATTATCTTCATGGATAAATGATGTGTTTTATCCACTTTTCAGATTCTTTTTATTCAGTTTTCCAGTTTTTTTATTACCATTAAAAAAAGGCTAAACTAATTCTGCTGAAAACTCTTTTAGTTCTTAAATACGCAGTTACGCGTCGAATAAGCCCAGTCACGTGTTAATGTCATAACTGGTTCGCGAGATAATCGAGGCGAAATAATCCGAACGAACATTCGCACATACGCTCATACGTACACACACACACAAACAGAGATCACATTAAAAAGTTTCATTCGGATATTGTCGTCTTAAAACGGCGGAAATATGTAAAACCCATTAAGTTCCTCTGGGACGTTAAAAAGAAAATTCATAAATATTTCCATATTACCATTTATCACAATTGTACAAAAAATGAACTCCTAAAGAAAATAAGCAGTGTTTTTAAGCAAAATCAATTAAGGTAAGTAAATTCAGCTGGTTTATTAACACTAGTATGATTTGAATCACTTGTTACCCGATCCGATCTTACCGTGCCTCAATATTGTTTTGACAAGACACTTTCATAGCGTTTGCTCACTTGTGGTTTATCTAACGCTTCATTTTAAGTGAATGAATGACAGTTAAGTCGTTGAAGACAAAGAAAACGTTACGTACTGATTTCCAAAACAAGTAACTAAATTTTATTATAAAACAAAATACAATTTGTTTATAAACACAATTAACTTTCTTCGGTACTTAATTTTCCTAAATGCTTCTTATGTAAGACAGTACAAAGATAATTTAGAAAAATCCACCAAAAATTTTTATTTTCCCACCCTACACAAAGTGAAAATGCTATTCTTTAGGCAACGGTTTGTTTACGTTTGCCCAACCAAAATGTTTGTTCGTCCACCATTCAATTTTAAATTTTGAGGAAATTAAAATTTGACATCAGCACCCCCCAATACGATTTTTTACTAAATGCAGATGCCATTCGTTTGGCAACGGTTTGTCTACGTTGGTCCATCCAAACCATTTGCTTAAAATTTAAAATTGAATTGTTTACGAACAAAAGTTTTGGATGGACAAACGTTGCCAAACAATTTTCAAACGAATGACGTCTGGAATTACAAAAATTTGGGTGCTTACTTCAGGGGGTGCTGATGAAAGAATTTTTAATTATGGCTTAACTTTCAATTAAAAGGTAGGCAAACAAAAATCTTGGGTGGACAAATGATGGACAAACGTATTCAATCAACATTTTACGAAAATTGACATTTGGGGATGCTATTTTCAGGGGACTGAAAAATATTTCTTTTAGAGTGTCGGTCACTTCATTTTATTGGGTAACGAAAAAAATTATTTTCTGAAAAGTTTTCTCTTACAAAAATATATTTGCGACACGATATCTAGTTTACTATTTGAGATTTTATGTAAATTATTGACATTGTAAAATTTGATTCATTATTTTATTAATGCTATTTTTAAATAATAAAACCATAATCTAGGAATAAATTAAGGTTTCAAACATAACATTATTTCCTAGACTTCAAAAAATCAACTCTAAATTGGTAAATTTATAATTAAATACTATATATTTGGTACAAAGCCCTAAAATGAATGATATTTCTGTAAACTCGTGCACTAAAATTTTTTTTAAAATGAATACAGCTATTCTCATCAAAGTAATTTTGTAAGTACAATAGCTTTACAAACACTTAGTACATACCTCTTATCTTGTGAAGACATTTCTGCGAATAATATCCCTTAAAACCATTTTCTCTGTACTAATTGCATTATAATACTTATTATCACAAATATTTTAAAATTAAAACATTGTATGAATCTAATAAAATGTATATTTCTACCTTTTCTACATAAACATGGCTATATATTTTATGGAAAACCGTTTTTACCATACCTAAACTTGCTCGCTTTCTCTTTGTCTTTCTCTCTCCGTCGCTCTCTGCCTTATGTTTGTAATAAAACTTTAAATACCTATCGAGTATTATTTACGATAACTTTCTTTAAAATTTATTAGTAATAATATATTTAAACATATAGATCTTGGTTCAATATAATAATACCTACAAGGTGTCTCAGTATAGTTGAACTTACATTGAAGTAACAATTATTCCTTGATCGATAAAAACTGTAGAATGTTGAAAATATAATAATGAGATAGTAGTGAAAGCGGCGGCTTCACCTCCACCTCCACCCCAAAATAATATTCCTATAAAAATAAAATAACTCTACAAAAATATTCCTTCAAGGAGAGAAAAATATATTTAAAAGAAGAATATATTTTACATAGGAATATTATGACGTTTAATTTTATTCAGCCAGACATTTTGACATAGGTATTCATTGGGGTCAATTTTGCGGAGATATTTTTTTAGGGTGTTAAAGTAACGTACATTTTTGTGGGTTTTTCATTTTTGTTTCAGATATTTACACGGGAATATATTGAGCTGTAACTAATAGTAGTTGAACTGTAACTAGAGATGTAGTACAGTTAAAGATGTTACAAATAAAGGAAAATGAAAGAAACTGCTCACATATTGCTAAAACCTCAGGGAATGTATTTCTTAGGTGTCAAATATCATTAGTAAGGCATGAGTTAGTGGTACAAATGTTTCTATTTGTTAATAAACAATAAATTGTTAATTAAATGAAACGGTCAATGCAAAAGTTGGTTTAAAAAATTATTATATATTCAACTTGTATTACGTATAAGTTATACATGTATAATAGTTTTTCGATTATTTGACAAACATTCTCATATGTACGTAATACAAGTTGCCTATTTTTTAATTTTTAAGATAACTTGACCATTGACCGTTTCATTGAATTAACAATTTTTATTGTTTATTAAGAAATTAAAAAATTTGCGCGACTAACTCGTGCCTTAATAATGATATTTGACACCTAAGAAACTGAAAAACAAAAAAGCTTTAACTAAAAAAGCAAAATCCAACCGGTTCGTTTCATTTTCCCTTATTAGCCGATTTTTTTGTAATATCTTTTACTGTAGATCTTATTCGTCTTCTTCTAAAAAAAGATATTGTAGATAAAATAATTAAAATATCTGCATTAAAAATTGTTTCCTGCGAAAAAAGTGTGACTAGTTAAAGCACTGTTATATAAATATGATTAGTTAAAAATTCTTCATATTTTTAAAAGCAAAATTTCAGCAAAGAATTAACTGGGGATTACATCTACGTTCCATAATACATGGTAAATCTATTTAATAGAGAAGATAGAAAATGTTAACTAATATATAAAACATTTTTTGATATTTTTTTCAATGCGTGCCGTTTTTCACAGAGTGAAATTATTTATACAAGCTGAATCCCCTTACATTCCTTTTTTTAAATATACAACTTTTGTAAAAAACAAATTTCATTAACTTCATCGACATTGTATGCACTATATTTAAATAATTATGGGTATTGTGACAGTTGTTTTAACTTTGAATAATGTAACTGTAACATCCTGTACATGACATACATACTCCAATGAATATAATTGTATAATTTATAATTTGTTTGTTATAGAAAATATATATCCAATTAATAAAATAAATTCAATAATAATATGTACGTAATATATTTAAAGACATATAATACCTTTACATTGATGTTATGTATAAGATAATTACTAATACATAAGTGGAGATAATTACTTTAAATTATAGGTATATTTAATTTGCTTAAATACTTTTACAAATAATAATATTCTAGTATTCTTCTGCATAAAAAGATAAAATTACACATACCTACCAATAAGTTAATTGAATCAAAACTGATTGCAGATAAAATACAATTCTCTGTTTTATTGAACATAAAATTTCTGTTTTAATACAAAAATTATCTTTATATAAAGAGGCTATTTGATAGTATGAAAAATATTAGCATAGATTATTAAGGTTTTAAAATCTATTCGCCGTAATCTAATTTAAAAACAAAAAAGATTATTAAATCAAAAAAATATCGAAAAAAATCAAAATTATAACTATTGAAGAAATCATAAATTAATTTTTATTAAATATTATTGTTCAAATAAAAAAGACAATATAATTAAATTTTTTTACGCCCCCACATGGATACAGCTTGATCATAAGTTTACGATTGGGTATAGACTTTATACTATCAAACTAATTTGTTTGAAAATGGTGTCATTGTTTTAACTTTCCCTTGAACAATAATATAAAAGAATATGTACATACAACGTGTTCTATTATTGACTGCAGAATCATAACTTCCCAAAATAATCTCATCAAGAGCAACAAAAAAACTATTTTCCAAATTTGAATCTTAGGCCTAATTTGCGAGATACGGGTATGGCAAAAATTGTAATAATTATAAGTATCATTGAACGTAAACAAACAAACCACACCCATTGTCGCATAGTTTGTTTTTGTACAATAATCTATAGTTTTTTCAAAATAATTTTATTCCAATTAAATCATTTTATACTTTTTAAAAATCTCTTCCTTAGTTGAATATTATAAAGTGAAATTTACTTATAATATATCTACTGATTATCATTGGCTACTGTTTTTCGAATTATAGTCAGTGAATCAAATTTGGAAAGGAGTTTTTTTGTTGCTCTTGATGACCTTATTTTGGGTAGTTAGATTTCTGCAGTCAATAACAGACAGTTGTATATGACATTAAAAATTTTTGTGCATAATATTAAAATACCCTTTTGCTAGGTTTGTGTATACGTTTTAATAGGTCTACAAATATCGTTTTACTTAGTTTTTTTATTTATAAAATAATTTAAAGTAAATACCTATTATGGGCCCTTAAAATTTCCTCTAATAATCTGAGATGGCTTTTAGAAACCAGTCGTCAACTACTCTATTGGGTTCGAACTTCTATAACAAAAAGAAACTAAGGCCTTACACATCTTAGAGTTTGTCTGCCTAAGATAGACACGGTGTGAGAACAAACATCACCAGCGGAAGTTTACCAATTATAATTAACGAGGCGGATAATTCGTTAAGGTGTCTTTATAATAATGAAATATCCGCCTATCCATTTTGAGACTTTCAGTAAAAACTCAGGTTTCTGTCGTCTTGGCTACTGTAAATGCGTCTGGATACACAATGCTTATAAGCTAATAAATTTCGATATCGGTAGTTGTTGTTATGAACGGAAATGTCTAAGAGTCCGTTTATACGTTAATTATAATTAGGTAATGTTTAGTGGAAAATTTATGGGAAAAGTGAATTAAAGTTAAAATATTAGATAATTGAACTGTCTAGAAATTGAATAACTAATTGTTGAAGAATGAAAATGTATCATACTAGAAGATAATAAAACAAATTAATTTTTTAAATCAATTAAAATTTAAATTAAAACTAAGCTTGGAGACTTTGATGAATTGCAATCGAGAACCATAAATTCATTGTCTGTCTAATCAAGTTTAATAGTAGTAATAATGTATTTTCTGTCTTTTAATAGACAGACATTATTACTAATAATCGAATTAAAAAATTAAAATCGGATATTATGTTTAATAGCCAATAATGTTAAATTGATTGGAAAAAATTCATGTTGTGTATACAAATAAAGATTGTTTATTCAATCTAAATGGATATATGTTCGAACCATAGTGAAATAATTTTATTAAGGAGGCTCTATATATCGTTTAAAGTAAAATAGCTTAAATAGAAATGTTTTTGAATTTCGCTAATGCAAGTCGGCTTGTCTTACTTAATATCATACACATCACGAGAACAAGTAAAAAATGCCTCAGAAATCATGTTTGTCACCTTCGGCTTTTCCACAGGCAACAAGTAACATGGGATCGGAGACATTCTTTATTTTTGCTCCCCGATGTGTTATATAATGTATTATTTAACTATTTTATTATATTTATAAAATGCATTTTGATTTCCATTGGTTTCGGAAAAGTATGGTGAATACGTTCAAAGAGACGCGGAAATCAGAGGTATTACATATTAGAGTTTTTTGGTTATATGCAAATCTGATCATCACTGACAGCGAGCGATATACCATCTAAAAAGTTACTTTAGAAGAGAAGTTAGAGAAAGAAAAAGACTTCATATATGTATATAAAGAAGGTAATGGTTTATGTTCTGAAGCATCCGTGGTTTGAAATTTATTCAAGCGACCAAGAGCCAACTAGACTTAATACTATGTACATAAATTTTATCGAATCAACATAGAATGTTACCTATATTCGTTAAGGCAGATCACAGGAACAGAGACATACTGTGGGATATTGCATTGTGCAGGTATATAAATAAATAAACTAAAATAAGCATAACAAAATAAAAAATTCAACATTAAAAATTGCAACATATGTTTTTATAGTCCCCAAGCTCCTTAATAAAGAATAAATTTGTGTAAAAGAAGTTACAGAGATAGTAAATGATGAGTCCGCAGATATTCTAATGTATTATCATATGTATATATATATATCGCTTCTACTTTAAAAAACAACAACGATAAAATCGAAATCTCTGTACACAACAATTGAGATGACCACATTTTGTTAGAATAAATTCCCATAAGGTATCAATCCAATTAGTTCACTTCGATTCAACTTTCATTCATTCCCTATGTACGTTCGTTTTACAGTGTGTACGGGTAAATGCAATTTTAAGCATTAATATAGCTTTGAAATGCTTTGTAATAATAGTTCTAAATGAATTCGTCAATAAATATCTTGAATCGAAATTGCTCATTAAAATGTGACAAAATGAATATTTAGTGCTACAGAAATATTTGTAGTTTTTATCCTGTTTTTGTGCTTTTAATACTTCTATTCCTTTTTCCCGAAATATACAGGGTGGGCCATTTTATCTACAATGGATAATAGTTCATTTTTTAGTTAAATACTTTTAAATTTTAAAATTGTTTAAAAATTTTTCTAGAATTTTTTTTGTTCTACAAACTTTTTAATGATGAAACGATGAATTCTGGTTATTATAAAAAATCTATTAACATTACCTTTAATTTTTATGTTCCCATTTTATGGCAGCTAAACAAAAGTACTCTAGACTTTTATTGTTTTTAATTCAGTTCTTGTGGATAAATTCAATGAAATATTGGATAGTTAGCCTTCGATTACATAGAAAACTATACATTTCGATTTCAAACTTTCCTTATTTTGATGATTTTTACGACATGTTAAATTTTTGCAATTATTTTCGGACATCGTGTAAATAGTAGCTTTTAACTTTCTATATTGTTTAGCTATTGTTCAACTAATATATAAAGTTCATACAATTACTTGATATGAACGACTATACCCAAAACGATCTCATCCTTCTTTTCTACTACGAAATACTGTAATGTATTTACTGTAGGTAACTTTTTATAATATCCCACAGGAGTAGAGATGGATATGTTAAATAAACATTAGCGGATGACATAAAACTTAATTTTTGTTGATTCAATTTTTTCTATTCGTTATCATTTTATGAAAGAAGAGAATATTCTTGGAGACATTTTGGAACATCTGACAATAATTGGATAGCTTCTCCAACGATCTCACGTAAATCAAGTAACTTATATAAACTATACTTTAAGTAAACGTAGTAAGTATTCTATCGATTGGCATTGGTATTATTTTTCAATGAAAAATTGTATTATGAATCTGATTCTCTGTTTATGTTTCCCGATTTTAAAAATTGAAGCTATTGAAACTCTGCACTACTTTATTTCAATCATCTTTTTTAAATATTAATCTCAATGAATTGGTCATCAATTTAAAGACCTGTATCTGAAAAATTTCCAGATTTCTTTAAAGAAAAGTCTCTGACGTCTGAATTTTGACGTGGACAACTTTGCGAAATAGCTGTAGAACATTGTGCCAGGCCCTGGACTTATAATTACTTGTAACAGAGATAACGCTTACAAAATTTTGAGCGAATCATTTATTTGAATTATAACAAAAAACATTCAGACTGTGAATTTGATTACTCAAATTGATAATTCCTGTTATCAACAAATGCCTTCTTGGCAAATTATTTAGAGACAAGAGACAAAATTTTAAAAACCCCCGACAAATTTGTCTGGTACGGAATCTTAAACTTGCATTGAAACATATCTAAGAACACTCTCCATTAAATTGCCCTTTTCTTTAAGCCTTTTCAAAACTGAGCTTATTTGGAAGATCATAATCAATTTTTATATTTTTTTTTGTACAGAATCCTAAATTCAGAATCTAAATTACCTTTAAACAAAACCAAATAAATCAAAATCGGTTAGACACACAGACAGGCAGACAGACACACACACATAACGGTCAAACTAACACTACTTTTTTTAATTTCGGGAGTTAAAAATACTAATAATATAAAAATTCGCATTTCATTTTCAACCACCAAAATAATTTTTCCATGAAGAATATATTGTGATTAAAAATATTTTTTTATTTGACATTTATAAAGAGTATCAACCTATAATCAATACAAAATCAATTTTGTAAGCTTAATATTTGTAAACGTCTAAATTTATGCACCGCATCATTAAGAATACTTTTAATCGAATAATAGAATGTGAATTCGAAAGAAAATTAATAAATATAGAAAAATATATTGATGGATCGAGAAAGCTTATTGTTATTCATAACACAATACTGGACACTAGATTGACGTATACTTAAACGAAAATCAGTGAACCGACTATATATTATGAATTTTAAGTGACAAAACATGCGTTCGTTTTATATACAGTCAATGTTAATATTAACATATATACTCTTCCAGAATTATATTCGGGAACAACACTATTTAAAGGATACGTACGGAGGAGTTATTCATGTTTTGAATGAATAAGTAAAGGTTAAAAAAGTTCAAATAAATAATATCGATTTTCTATGACCTTGAATAAAATGTATTTTATTAAATAAAATTAAAACTAATCACAACTTTTCAAATCCCCATAGTGTCTCCACAAATCTGATATAGTAACCGCGTCCACTTTTAAAATAGTCAAAATTTCAGGAATAATTAATATGTATCTATTGAATGTTGTTGAGGCGCTAAATAAAATTTTGATTGTCAAAATTACATTTTTAAAAAGACTATAAAAATTTTGTAAAGACTGTATGTATTAAGTTTTCCCGAAAATAATTTACCGTAAATTAAAATTAGTTCCTATATCATAATTTTTAAAGAATAGTTTAAATTTACAAAACAAGAATTTTTTTTAAAATTTATGATATAAAAAAAAATTTTTGATTTAATTTAGGAAACTGATTCCAAATAATTTCCAGTTTGCAATCCTTGTATTTCTGTATGCTCTGTCATTGGATAAATTTATTAATTGATATGGATAATTATCTCGGAAATTAGGCCTCAGATTGAAAATTGTTAGATGTCATCTTGTTTCGGATGTCAAGAGTTCTGCAGTCAATTATAGATCACCCTTGTATAAATATAATTAACACATAATAAATAGTTAAATATCATTTATACAAAATAATTATTGAGTATGAAACGTGTAGTTTTTTTTCAATTAAATGTTTTGCCCAACTTTTGAATTAAAAAATATATGATGATAATCGTAAAAAAATCAGTGATCTATAAAAAACAAATAAAACCAATTTGCAGTAAAAGGTTGGACAATAGACCTTTTCATCGATTTGCTTTTGTTTCGGAAAGTTGTCAAAAAACTATTCCACCTCAAAAAGTTAAATATATTTTATCTTTTTCAAGCAGCGCCTTTTGACAAGGATAGAAGATATAAGATATGTCTTTACTTGATTGAAAAGAGTCCGAAACAAAAAAGAATCATTTTGTAAATGAAAAGGCCTATTATTTGAATAGGCTTTTAAATAGCTCTTAAGTTATCTCAGGTAGGGGGTATTATACAAAGCTCGGTATTAAAACAATCTTCCGTAAAGGAACATTTCACTCTAGATTTATATTTTAAATTGAACCAGTGTTTATTACTATTTCTTGGCTTAGATCTACAAAAAAATTAATTATTTTGAGATTTGAAACTATTTGTTTATAATTTTTCAAGATTTTAGGAACTATTTAACAATTTATGCCTGTTGAATACCGACGGTCGAGTCCACACCGATTGTATCTACATCATGAATAAAAGATAGCTCGTTTATTATATTATATTAAAATGGTCGTTATTATTATTTTATCAGTGTTAAAATTTTCTAGTATACCTTCGACAGTTCTATGTAGCTCGTATTCCGGGTGTTCCTTTAAGAAAAGATTTGAATTTAAACAAAATAACAATTTATTACGATTATTATGTTCTTTTATGGTGGAAGATAAGGGAAATTATTAAATTGACTGAAGGGATGGTGGTTAAACAATAATTGAAGTTTAATATTCAATAAAACGACGGTTAAACCATCAATAACTAAAATATTCGTACTAGGTTATCAAGAATAGCAATTATTTTTACCTCTTTTTATTTGAAAAATCTGAAGAATTAATTTGTTGAATCCTAAACGAGCAGCTCGCAAAATTAGCTGTTTTCTTAATAAAGAAACTATATTTCCAAATACAAGAATTCGTTCATATACATAGTAAAGTGATTACCCATTGACTTCGCTATATAGACAAGTCCAACTTTATAATCAAGCCTTTATACCTTTAGAAAGTTTTCCACTTGGGCTTTTTGCTCCCTCCCTTTTTTAATTCCACTGACCTAGCTAGCCTAAGTTAATTTTCAGGCAACTGTTTTTCCTTTATAATTTCTCATTCTGACTATAACGAATATTTCAGAACATCAAATAGTCATATTTCTTCTATTTTTCTCAAATGATTTGCTCCCCACCGAACACCATTTGATTGATTTTATATTAAAGATAAAAGATAATGATACCGTTTAAGGTATCAAATGACAGATCATAATTAGCACTTTTTAAAAATAAAGATATTGTTATACCCATAAAACTAAAATCTCGCCAACTACAAAATCAAGGTCTTCAAAGTATGGAAACAAGAAAACATATTCATCCGAAATTGTTATGATAAGTAAAATCGTCAATGCAGTGGGGAGACCTCTTTTCCGTCCTGAGGAAAACTTTTTCATCTCATAGGTTCCCCGACTGTAATGACGATTTTACTTATCATAACAATTTCAGATGAAAATGTTTACTTGTTTTCCTCTATTTAAGAGCTTAGTTTTTCGGTCGGCAATTTTTCATTCAACTTTCTGCTCTTTCTTTAAGACCTTACTCGGACTGTTACAAACAATTTAAAAAGAATTTGTCAATCCATGTTCAAGTTATGATCTTACCAACGAACATTCTTTAGATGATGTATTTAATATTTTGTTTGATACAAATCTATAAATTTTAACATTAAACACCCAGTATAATAAATTTGAAAACAGATTTTATTTATGCAAATTAGTTACCAACGTTATGTTATATATTTTATTACCTATGTATTAATAATAAATGTAAAATCCCTAATGGACTGTACGTACATATTGATTCAAATATGAAACTTTGTTAAATAATGAACGAAAAATAATAAACAAGATATGTAACAAAACTTTGTAGCTTATCCTATATTATGTTTTTTTTATAGGAATCGTTTATTTTTATAATAAAATATATATTTTAATTTTTCACCGGTATCATAAATGAAAATTAACATACATAAATTTTTTTTTTGATGTGACGAAGTTTTTATTTTAATACATTTTATTCAACTAATAAAATTATTCAGACTTTTGATAAGGTTAGGTTGAAGAACTTCCAACAATTTTTCTAATTATTTAAGCTTCTAACTTATTTTGAGAGGCTTTGTGCACCTCTTTTAGACATATACCATGCACTACATCCCTGTATTAAAGTAAATAAAGTTTCATCGGGATGGTGAGAATCGAAACCACTTCCCTAAGAATACCTCATAAGGTTCTTGGTTTGTCTAAAGCAACTGAAACGCTAAAGTTTTTTTTCATAAGGTAAGCCAAACTATTTATGAAAAAAAAAATGAAAGTCTCTTGCGCAGCATAATAACAAAAAGTAAGATTTTTAATAAATAATACGAAAATTATAACTGTAAGATAAAATTAAACATATAACCTATATATTGGCATCAAGGCATAGAAAAATTTGTTCTATGCGTCATGACCGTTTCATAATCATAAAATATAAGGTTTTTATTTAATAACTCCAGTTTCGTATCGTATGTATGTACATGTACTTTGTACATATAGAAAATTTCGGTGTTTGATGACATTACATTAAAAAGCGAATGTTATTCTTTTTAATGTATGCATAATTTTTTATTATAAATTTTTATGATTGTAGTATAAAATTGATATTTAGATATAACAATGTATGCTTCAATAATGGTAATAAAAATATGGGAAGTAATATTTGTAAATAACTAATTGTCGTAGCATCAAATTGTTCGAAATTATATTTTAAGCATCCTTGACAAAACATATTCTAGAAAATCTGTCAAAAAATTGATTTATCAATTTTGCTGATTTTTTAGGATTTTGATGTTTATGTCTTAACTATCGAATATGAAAATGAAATTCTGGAAAGAAAATCATACAAATATGTAGTTCAAGTATTATTTTAACCACAAAATGCCATATATTTTTCCAGATGCTGTAAAAATTATTGTTATCTTGGTACCCAAATGTCTTATTTGCCTGGAGTAATATTACCACATTTTTTTTTTTACAAATTTCAAACAAATGAATTTCCTTAAATGTTTCTATTTGACATTATCTTTACTAAGAAAAATAATCTTTTTTTTGATAAATGAATGATTTATTGCACATATTATCTAAAAGGCAATCGATTCAGTTGTCTCATCCACCTACGCACGCTGCAAATATCAAAATGAACTCTTAACTTCATAGAATATTTTGTTGTAATGAAGAGAAAATATGCAAAAAAAATTTTTTTATTATTATTTCATTATTTTTTTTTTTAAGTGCAATGTTTTGAAACCGGTTATCTATTTATCAATTTGTTTCTTTTTTTCTTAAAATATTTTTTATACATTCTGTGTATAATTACAGAATGTGAACTATAATGTCTATAATTAATTTATTTACCTGTAATTATAGAAACGATTTTATCTTTATGTGTTGAAAAAAAATACATAGTAATTAATAATTAACAAATTAAATTTTTTTTATTAATTAATAAATTGTATTTTTTTTACGTAATGAGATTCATTAATTAATTTTCTTGCATAGTATATTTTAATTAGCTTATACGATACAAAATTTTTTTGTTATTAATAATTTTCATTTTTAATTTCAGGTACGTATTTATGAATTAAGTTTTTTCGTAAATTTCGCTTTTAAAAATCTTCCTGGTAAGCACATTATTATTGTTTTTCGTGTTTTAAGTGCTAGCTGTATCAGTTACAATTTTAGAAAAATGATACCGATGAAATCAGATAATTTTATAATTAAATGAAAAATTTTTTCGACTTTACGGGCATACATTTACGCTTTATTCAATTTATAGTTGTCATATTTTTTATAAAAGTGGGTTGCGGTCGATAGTGTTGTCAATTATAAAATAAGTTATTAGCATATTTTAACCCTCGAATTTTGAAATTTTTGTGAATATGAAAATTAAATTTTTTTCCAAAAATTTGTTGTTATTGAAACAGATTTTATTTTTATATATCTGACTGATTGTAAAAATGTTTATTGTATAATATAGAAACATTTCCAGATAGTAAAACTGTGATATTATTGCTACTTTTTATTGCGAATAATCATCCCAAATAGATTTTTGGCACCGTAAAGAAAGTAATAAGAAAACATATATTCTATACGATTACTATTTCTATTTACAATGTATTTCAAAATTTTTCTATATGATCTAAGAGACAGTATAATGTCGATCTTCACCCATCTGATATCAAGATTTTTTATGAAATTTCATTGATTTTTAAACATCATATTTTTTCTATCGAAAAATGGTCATGGCTACTTTTAATTAAATTAACTATAATCAATTTTTCCATGACTGGTTTTTTTAGGAAAGCCTATACCATTATTTTCACAATTAAAGTATCTTTCTTCTGATAACAATTTCAATTGGCTAACAGATCGATTAGTTACTTGTATTAACTAAAGTCAATATATTGACTTTAGTTACACTTTTGATCAATCTACACTGATCTGTTAATCAATCGAAATTGTTATCAGAAGAAAGATAATTTAATTACGAAAGTAATGGTACAAGCTTGCCTGAAAAAATTCATTCATAAAAAAAATTGATTAAGATTAATTTGATTAAAAATATAGTCATGAACATTTTATAAAAAACTATAATAGGAGTGTTTAAAAATCAATAAAATCCACATAAAATATATCCATCAGGTTATCTAGTGGGTTAAGATCGACCTTATAAGCGTCTCTTGAGCCAATACAATAATACGATATTCAGAACAAAAAATAACAATGACATAAGTACACTTGGACCAAGAGCCCGCTGCAAAATCTTGGGCCTATCGAGTTACCGGATAAAACCTGTTTTTTAGTGAAGTACTCACTAATATATTTTCAAATATTGAACGGCTGCCATCCTGAGTGGTGCAAACATTTTTTATGGTTTTTTAAATAATCCATTATACGAACAGTAATCGTACCGAACGAGTTACCGGTTAAATTTTTGCTTAAAATTTACTACTTACCGTGTTAAACAATACCATCATTTAGTGCCTTCATAAAAATGAATTCATCACCTTGGCAGGACATTTTTTAATTTTTTTTTATTTTGTCAGCAAATGTACCTATCGAGTTACCGCTTCAAACTTACCTCAAATTAAAGTTCAAACATTCCTCTGTTTAAAAAATATTTAGTGCCACGTTTATTTTACATCTAACACTGTGGCATCAAACGTTAAACATATGTACCTGACTAATCATTCGTGACTCAAAGGATTTAGGGATGGAGTAAAAGTAATACATAATAATAACATTTATAAATAAATTCAAATGAAAACATTTTTAACATTTCTTAGAAAATGTTCTGCAACAGAGGTCGATGTGAATTGATTTTGGAAAATTATTAGCCTAGCATCGTCTACGCTATTACAATTAATACCATACAGCTTAGAAGTATATTGTTGTAATATTTCCATATCTTTAAAGTTATTAATTTCATCAATGTTGTCTAAGTTAGCAAATACTAACTGTACTTGCGAATTTTTCATAAATTCCTTGAAAGGCTTAACTATACCTTTGTTATAAAAGCTCGCTGTGTAATCACAGCCTGTATATGCATGAAAATCAGCCAGTGCACGTCACATAAGATAGCCAAGTTTACTAGCTAATTCGGTACAATTAATGAAATTAATAATGTTAGACTTCGCTCCTATTTTACTTAAATATATTTGTAATGTTTTTAATTTATGAATATTCCCTAGTATAACTACAAGAATATCTGTGTCAGACGCTTTGACCATTACTTTCTGATTATTCGCCAATTTGCTGCTAATGAGCTTTTATAACAAAGGTAAAGTTAAGCCTTCGGTACGATTACTGTACGTATAATGGATTATTTAAAAAACCATAAAAAATTTTTGCACCACTCAGGATGGCAGCCGTTCAATATTTGAAAATATATTAGTGAGTACTTCACTAAAAAACAGGTTTTATCCGGTAACTCGATAGGCCCAAGATTTTGCAGCGGGCTCTTGGTTCAACTGGTAAACCTTATTATTTCAATCGGGGACGCACGAAATTAAATTAATTCAGCACATAAAAATTACTTAATCTTACACTTTTTGATGCATTTTCGCAATAAATAATGCCCTTTAGGAAATAATTTTCTTCTACTTTAGCTACCTTATGGTGAGCTGAAAAATGTCTAAAAATATAATTTTGATTAATGATTATGGTGATTCCATCTATTAAGAATTAAATGACCGAGCATTTGGATTCCAACAAGCTGTTTGTTAGTTTTAAATATATTTTCGGGAGTTTTGAGATAGATTCTCGTTATTCGATATAAAATTTGTTGCCTTCTTAGCAAGAATTTTTATTTCCACCCTCAGGTACATGCGAGACCAGGATTCAAAATTTAATTTACAATCTAGCTTTTTGATTAAACAAGATTAATTTGGCCATAAATTCACATATAATTGAATGAATAATTCGACTAAAGTATATTTGAGTAGTTATTTTTAATTTTAAAATTGCATTTTTAGTTATTAATAATTGCATGCATGCAACTTCTGTATTGACAAACATTTCAAATTATGTTTTTATTTAGTTATAGTTTATGTTTGTGCGTCCATACCAAGTGCCGAGCAGTTCCATAACAGTTCCATCAATTTTGCATAATCGTGTAATATTTAGTATAAATAGTGATAACGGGTATACATGTGCGTTTTATTCGTTTCTTCTATGAAATATAACAATAAAGCCCGTTCGAAGACAAGCAAAATATTTCTATTAAATGTCAAAATATACGAGAATTTCACTTCTCTAGTAATAATAAACACCCACCTATACCTCTTGTTTCCGAGCATCATCATCCCAGAAGATGATATTTTATTATGACTAGTTTTCTCTGCTTGTAAGGTACCATATGTTGTTTAGGTATTGTTATAATACTTCTTACTTGATATGTAGAGCTAGACTATTATTTTAAGGGACCAATCATAATGTAGAAGATATATCGTAACTTAAAGCTCTCTAGGCATCTTACATTATATTCAGAAATTTTTGTTTATTAAATCTTTTGACATTGCCTTAAAAGATCTGTTTATAATTATTATTCGAGTATTTTCAATATAATTTTACTTAGTCAACTTTCAAGAAATTATGTTGTTTTATATTGGTGAAAACTTTTTTTGGATTATATTTAACCACTAGCCTGATACCCGCCCGTTTAACTGGGCTTAAAAGTAAAAAACACCGCATTATAGCCTTCACCTATCTTGATGTGCACAGCTTTCAATTTTGTTTAATGTAAAATAGCCATAATTCATTGAGTATATCAAGAAAGCTGGCCTGTATAAATGGTTTGACATTTACTATTTAAAATTTTTACAGAATACTTTAATTTATTGTTCAAAATGGCGAACATAGATCTGTACCATCTTTAGTCATTATTTTGAACCATAAATTACAAATTTCTGTAAAAAATGTAAATGACAGATTAAATGTTTTTTTTTTTTTTTTTTTTGAATATATCTTTATAAATTATAGCTTATGTGTTATTCTGAAGTATGAGCTATATTGCTGTAAAGTTTCATTAAAGACCATTCGCTAGTTTTAGCATGAAAGCGTAACAAACAAGCAATCAAACAAACAAACATCCTTACTTTTGCATTTATAATATATAAAGATATCACCATATATTTGGAGTCCATTTTATCACCCTATAAAACCACGTTACAGGGCTACAAATTGAACTTAAACAAGAGCTTACGTGTGTTTTAGCATTCTTTACGATTTCCACACATTTGCAAAATCTTTATTATAATCTATGTCTTTTTGATCCCTCAATGCGTAAAGTTTGGCAAAACTGATATCAACACCTAACGTATTGTCTGAAATAGACCCTAAAAGTGAACCAAAGGCTATCACATGCGTCATGTGTCGTAGAACTTGGTTCAATAGAAACATAGAAAAATAACCGGGATAAAACAAATGAAGTATTCCTCATTAAATTCAAGTTTTAAGTTTAAGAATCAAATTCGAAAAAGTTTCAAACAAAGTCAAAAATTTTAATTTTTTCAATTATGAGATTTCTGATATATTTATCAGCGTGCAAAGCAAAAAAAAAGAATATACATATTTTTCTTTGGACAACTTTTGACAAGATTGTTGTCAGGTTCTTCGATATTATTATTTTTGTCGTTTGTAAATCTTTCTTAATTCTATTTTGATTCCCGTGGAGAGTTGTTAGATTGAAACTTCTTACAGACTTAATCACATACCTTAAAAACAGCAATAGCTTGAATAGGAAGATTTTATGTATTTGGAAAAAGTTATTTATTTTTCTAATAAATATAATTAGTTTGTAATACTTGTATGTTTAAATTTGTATATGAAAGTTGAATTACGTTTATTATATCCATCGATAATGAGGGATTACTTCGTATCAACTATTAGATGAAATTTCCTTCGAGATTATTTGTAAATAGCTGTGTAAAGATACATAGTATATAAATGTTTATTCTCTGAATTCAGTTAGTAAGATTATTTCGATATCATAGAAACAAGACGATAATTCCGTTTTGATTCGAATGATTTCTAACGACAATATCCAAATTTTACAACATAGTTCTTTTAAATAAAATACATTTGTTCCTTATTCCTAGTGAAAGGATATAAAGCCTTTTTAGTAATTACCTTTAAATGTCAGCCCAAAACTTTCTGTGTAGTGTATAGCCAGCGTTTATTGAGTAAAATTCCATTTATGCTACTTGTCTATGATAAATATTTTCGTTTGACCGAACCTAATCAATAAATCAGAATTTTTTTCTTAGACTAAAAATTAAATTGTGTTTTTGAACGTGACTGAAATTTGAAAATGACTCTTAACTGAAAGGCATGATCAGATGATAAACTATAGTAAAGTTTATTATATACAACTTTAGTAATATTCAAATTTTTTTCAAGGTCACTCGATCTTGGCACTCATAAATTTTAATAGGCCAACTTTTTTATTAGTCAGAGTGCACAAAAAATGTCTCTACAGAGAAATTTATACAAAGTACAACTCAACCCACTGAAGATCTTTTTCACCATATCTTAAACTTGGACTCAATCGAAGCGATTAATCTGAAGTGCATCAGAATAATAAACATGCAAAATTTATTTAATAAAACTCCTTTTCAATGTATTAAGAAGGACTTCTTTGTCGCATTATAATCAAAATTCGGCAGGTGAGGCAATCAGAGAAATGGTGGTAAAAATTAATAATATCAAAATTTACTACTGTTTAATAAAATTAACACATACTCAAATCTTCTATCTAATTAAAATTTTATATAAAGCCAGTAGCAATATTCAATAATTTTCTTTTATAACTAAAAAATATACATTTTTATGAAATTATATCGCTTTGTGATACCAATCGCTCCATATGCGCTGTAATTAATTTTATGGCACTTTGTACGCAAGCGATGTTTATCAAGTACAACCAAACTACTATACAATAAATTTCTATCATGCTCGTAGTCCGTTATGAAAAGTCGTTAATGGTTGATAGCCGTTACAAAAAACATTGTTAGTAACCTCTGTTTAAGTGTAAATGACGCTACATTTTTGCACTATAATAATATACCATGTGTTTCCTGTTTAAATGATTGAGTAACTTTAGTATTCTAGGAGTCCGTAAACATGATATTAGAGCCTCGAAGAAGTGAAAGATGTCAGAAAGATACATGAAACGATTGTTTATGAAAACATGTTTGCTATGTATATATAAATACAATATTTAATATCTGAATATTTTTAATAGAAAGCTACTTTTTGAGCGGGAATTGAATTAGAAACAAATGAATGTGAAGAAACAAAAACAAAAAACAAAATAAAGGCTAGTTCACAATGTCGTTTTTATATCGGTGTTTGTTAGATACTTGTTCTTCCTTAACTAATTATTTTTGTTAACTAACCTCTAAAAAGTTCCATCCAGATTATAGGGCCATCAACAGAGGTGGAGAAGAATATTGTTTACTTACACCGTGAAGAGGGACGGAATCCAAATACTTAAGCTATTAGAAATAGTATTACTACTATTTGATCTACGATGGTGGATAGTAGCTGTGTTCAAATCTTCCGTACCATGTTATATATTTTTACATTGATTTGTTTTCATTCTTTGCGAATATTGTTGGTGGTCAAACCGGCAATTTTAGCTTTGTCTATTTATTCGCACGTTGGTAATGGATAAAGTCATCAATCCTCTTTTGAATAAATGTGGCATTAAAAAAATCATCAAAAAAGCTATAGGACGATAAAAATGCGAGATTTGTCTTGGGTGTCCGGTAAGAAATATTCTTTTCGTTTTTAAAATCGAAAAGTATAAGTAAAATACCAAGGTGTCATTGATTCTATTAGTATTTCGTGAAAATAAACTATAAAAAAAGTTTTATATAGTCCACATCCACCGAACGCGCGATCTAAAACATCATTTTAATATTATCTACACAAAGAGAAGAGACTCGTTAATAAACAAAAAATTACTATTAGACTAATTTATTTGTTATTTTCTGGAATTACATACAATTATAATTAAAACATCCTGTAAGTAGTTACACTCTAGATATACACCCTAACAAAGTAATACTACCCTGAAGTCAACTATATAATAACATATACAAATATACTAAACTTATAGAATACAGTAGTAGGTACTATCTAATCGTAGCTACTATATACTCGTAGTACGAACATTCCCACCTACTTGAATATAGTAATAATTCGTATAACTCACATGCTGTTCCCTGTATTACATTATTATATAGATAATCTTTGTAATTACGTCTAAAGATTATTAACTAATAAAACTTGGCAGTTAAACGTACAATAACAACAACAAGAACGTAATGTATACGTATACGTATAATTTAAAAACGTAAAAACGAAAGCTCATTTCACACGATATGGTAAGGTAATATTGTTTGTTTACAGTTTTCTATTCTGCTGTTTATTATATTTTTAATATGTAAACATTTTATATATTTTTTTTAATTTTATTTACACGTTCGTAGCTATACACAAGCCAAGTACCAACTTTTAGCTATAAGCTACGTGTGTTTTATACGATAACACTATAATTTTCTGCTTATTATATGAAATGTTGTACCTACCATATAATTTAAGTACGCTATCTAGTTAACGGTGTGGGTAATAGTTTTCAATCTAAAAACAACAGATAATTAAACAAAAAAATATTGCTAATAGTACTGAGTAAAATATTTAAGAAAAAAAATTATCCTCTTATGTGATATATTAAAAAGAAAATAAGTGAAGAAATTTATCGTTTATGCATAAATTCACATAGGAAAAGTCATTAATAAGTAACAGTAAATTTAAATTCACTTTTGAAAAGCAAAATTGTTTTTGGGTTTTAATAAATAAAAATATATTTATTTCCTTGCCGTAAATTTAAATCTGACTGATTGATATCCGCCCGCTTCTCGGAATAATTATGTTAATGCCGCTCTTTTATGTTAGGATTGAAAACAAATCAAATCTGCATGTTTGTCATTAAATACATTTAAAATCGTCGAAAAAATGAAACTTCAAGAAATACCTTCAATTGTACGAGTCGGGACTACTTAGGTCGTAAGGGCCCTTTTGATGTCTATTTCGATACGTCATCCAACATAGCCTTTAATCGGACAAAAAACATAATCCGGTTAGGTTTTTGTCACGAGACGAGAAGTTGTGAGAAATGATGAAGAAAGATAACTATTGATAATTAAAAGAGAATTTATGTACTCTTTGTCTTGATATATTATGCAACTATTTGAAAAGAAATTTTTGGAAACGTTAGATTCGCATAGGTATACTCTTTAAAACACCATTTAAAACAAAGTGCCGAGCACGTACTTCTTTTGCCAATCAGTTTTAGTTTTGTATTCATATAAATAGCAATCTTATTAAAACAATAAGAGCTGAAAATTATCTGGAAAAACCGCTATAGGCGCAGATTTTTCACTACAAACACAAGAAAGAGAAGTTGAAAAAAAAGAAAAATGCACAAAATATAAACTTTTTAAACTCGTATTGAGACAAGGAAGGCCATGGTAATTTATTGAACAATAATATATTTAACTTAACTTTTTTATGAAGTTTTATAAGCAAAAGACGGAAAAAATCATAATTTGTTTTCCTCTTCTTTCATAGTTTTAAGTATAGCTGTACAAAAAGATGTATAATACGGCAAATTCAGTGGCGAACACCTATCCAATTATTACGAGAATCATTTTAATTTCGTTCATAGTTTTCGAATTTAGAGGTGAAATTTTGCTTGTTCATAAAATATATTATTAATCAATACAGTTGACTAACACTGAATAATTCTTCGCTGAATAATAAGGAAGAGTATTCATAATAGAACATAATTAGTTTTTCCAAATGGAAAGCTATGGATTTGTCAATACGTCAAAAATTAATCAAAATTTTTTTTATAATCAATTATTATTAATATTTTCGGTACTGAAGCTCATCAAAAAATATTTTGGCAACTGGTTTCGTAAATAGTACTAATCAAACTTTTTCTTAATGCTTATAAAATAAAGTTAATACATAGTTAATAATAAGTTTACTTGATAAAAATTGCACAAAACTTAAAATAAAAACTTTAAAGAAACATATTTTGTTTCTTTAGTATAAAATTAGAAAATATGGTCTTCAATTTAAAAAACAAATAAATATAATATTTATAAAATCAATTAATAAAATCATAGTTTTATAGGAACGTAGAAACATTTAGCAAAATAGCATTATGGTATTCCTAACAGCTAAAAAATATAACAATTTTATATCAAACTTACCTGTACAACTGATTTATCATTAATTTAACGATTTAATTATCTGATTTCGTGTAAAAATCTCCAGTTACGAGAAAAGTATCAGGTACAATTTATGCATTGATAAGCAATAGGCTTCTGCCTCTATAGTTAGCAGTAGAATCCTACGAGTTACCATAATATTGGAAATACTTGAACGGAATTTACTGTACATATTGCTACGTAGAACGTCGAACGATTTTAATAACTAAATAAACTATAACAAACATTATTCAACCAATCAACCCAGAGTATCTATAGATATAACCTATACCTAAAAGGTTATAGGTTAGAAATAAAATCAATATATTTTATATGAAAAATAAAATTATAAATACTTAATTAAATAAAAACATTTATAGCTTTTAATACTTGTTGTTTGTGAGGGAAATTGCTTAAATAAAAATATTTTTATTTATATTAAATTCAAGATACTCTTGATATTATAGAAATTAATTTTTGCATTTTGTAATTTTTTTGTTTGCAACCAAAATGACTTTGGGACTCTTGATACATACACGGTACAAAACTTTTTAATGATATCCCACTTAACCTAATTCGCCGCCTTTCATTTTCGACCTAATATGTGTGATTGGTAGCTCTCTAGAAACCAAACGCGTTTATCAGTCTCAATTTTGAGTAAAACTTTTTTGTTTTTGACTAAATTATACGGTTTTCGCAAAAAATTTTCGAACAAAAAGTTTACAACAACTTTCTAATTGAAAGTGGTCATCCAGCTATCTATTACTAGTTATGGAGTAGAGTGAGCTTTTCATTGAGTTACAAACCCAGGTCATGTTTAATGCCGAAGATGCGCGCCTTAAAACTCAATATTTTTGGCTTGAAGCTTTTTTTATCAAAAAAAGTTATTTTTTGAGTTTCAAGCATATGTCTACTTAAAGAAGACATTCTCTATACACACAAGCATATATTCTATGTTTCAAACGTGTTGAATAATTAAAAGAGCTTGAAAATCATTATTCTAGATTGAAATTTTGTAATAGCAAATGCTCTAATAAATGGAAAACAAATATAAATTATACTCACTTCGATAAAATTGTTATTGCGCTAAATACAAAGTTCAAAAGAGAAATAATACAACTTACCAAAACGTCTATAAAGGAAACTGAAAATCATGTAAAAACGAACTTCAAAATATGCCTATACAAACTATATAGTTTAAGCTCTACTCACATTTGACCATTTTATTCCCCACACGATTCCAATTAAAGAGCCTACATATACATGAAAAATAAAATTTGGTAAAATTCACTCTGATCCTCATAGAATACTATTTAGAATAATATTACGTCAAAATAAAATAATAAAAACCCCATTTGGGAATAAATTAATATACATATGTCAAAAGGAAAATCTATAAGGAATACAAAAATATATGTAGGGTGAGAAAAAAATTGGTTTATCATCATCAACAATAATAATTACAATAAAATATTATAAGAAAAAATTAAAGCCGAAGTAAAAACCATTAGTTTCATTTACAGATCATTAAATAACAAGAATGTGGCACGGTAAAATTTCTATGTCTATGTTTTATGTGAATATGATTCATGCTGACTATAAAGGGACTTTTTAAACCTCTGTGTACTAGCCATACCTACTATAGCGTAATTTATCACTAAAATTATTGACGACCGAGCTTAGTTCCCTTTTTTTCTCCTACAGAAGAAAGCATTGCGTATTTAGTAAAGTCATTTGGCTAACCTAGAATTTGTACCAAAAAAATTTACGAGATGTCACCAACTATTTAGTAATGTTATTATAATATGTTAGTCCTTCCATCTACACTTTTCTTAAAAAAATTGAACGTTACGATGCGCAATATACAATCATTAACTTATAGCCTTACGAGTTACTTAATATATAATAAACAATTTCATTTTTTTAAATTGTCGTTAATACAGGGATGGCACCCATCGAATTAAAACTATTTGTTTGGGAAATTTCAGCCAAATCAGTAGATCCCGTAATAACCAGATATATATTTAAATATTTACAGTCATAGCGTCTTGAAGTAATATGATAGTGCATGCATTTTTGTGTCCAAACCGTCTAACCGGTAGATTGATAGTTGGTGATAAGATAAGGCTTTTGTTTCTGGTTCACTAGGCTGGGAAACTGGGAATTTTGGAGATAAGGGAACTTGTTCTGCGAGAAGATAATAAATAAAATATTTTGTTTAATCTCCTAATAACTACGTGACCTCAGTTATCTAACCACGTGGTTAAAATATCATTTGAAACCCCTTAAAACCCAGATGTTGATCCTTAGGTTGCTGTTAAATAAATGGTAAGAAAACTCTTATTTTTGGAAAGCATTCACGTGGCCAGAATAACGAAATTGAAATTTCAACGCAAATATTTGTGTCCAAACAGTTTTCATGAATTATTCATATTTTGTCTTTAAAATTAGTCAATTCGCCTCGATGTTTATTATCTCATCTCACCCTTACAAAAGTCATGAATTGTTTTGATCTGTATATGGATCTTGTGTGGCGCTTTTTTACTTCGAAGTGTTTTTTTTTTCGTATTTGTCTAAAGACATCGGTAAAGTACTATTATTTAGAAATTATTATCGATAAAAAGCTATAGTGAATGGAAGGGAAACTGCAAACGAACGATGATGTGCCATGCATTTAATGTATATTGATTTGTGTTTAAAGAAAATACTTAACATGCTTAGCACGCATGAAATGTTTTAAATTAAATTTAGTAACCAATATTAATGAGAAAATACCGTAAGTATCATAGTACACGTTTAACAAAAAAAATAGATTCAATATATATTAGTTTGGGTTTAAGATCTAGAACCGTAAGGCGTGTTTCTTCAGCTTAATTTTATTTTTGATCTTTGTTGCTACTTCTATCCCGCTCTTTCTCCCTCTTAGAAAACTGTATGTCTAAGCGTTTGATTTCCATCGGTGTGGAGAGCAAATGCTCCGTTTTCTTTGCTTCCTCATTGTTCATCCTACAATGTGTGTCTTTAAACTTCCATTCTGTTATTAATATGGATATGTTGCTTAAATACATCTTGCGATTTAAAACCTTAATTTTTTTTATGTATTTATCGCAAGCCATGTATTTATCGATCTTTTAATGCTGATTTAAATAACTTATATTTAGCAAAAATATAAATTCGAATCCATTTAATTGTACTATTAGGCTCGAAAAAACACTTTTAAGTTCAAAAAGTTGGCCTCGATAAAACAACTCAAGTATAGTTCGATATTTTATTAACAGACCTGTACATTCAGCCAATACGTTTCGAAAATAATCAATCAAATGACATTTTGTCTTTTTTATATTTATTTTATAAGCAATGTGTAAGAGGAATGTAAGTCCAACTGACATGACGACTGCATCATCTCTAATGCTACACATTCATATAAAATTAAGAAGAATAAAATAATGCACCCTTCATGCACACTACATGCACCCACCCTCTACATAAAAATATACATTGATATACACCACCTCTATAGGGAAGAGAGTTATACCTTGGTTCACAATTTACATTTTTATATTTTTCAGCCAATTTATTATTATTATTATTAGTTTTTAACTTGCAATGCTTATATGTATGGGTGTTTGTATGCATGCATGTATGCATGTATGGATGTACGTATATGTATGTATGTATGTATGTTGGGATGTATGTATTTATGTACGCAACTGATTATTTAAGCAATTATTCTCAATTGGCGGAACTGTTTTTTTTTTGCCTTCCCGTTCAGTTTAAATGACAATGCATGGCTAAGTGACGTCATTCTAAATCTAATATGGTGGAAGGTCCAAGATGGCAAACTATTTATTTATTATGTTCTCCTGTGATATGGAATGAAAGGGTATTGAATGAAAATGTTTGCTGAGAAGAATACGAATAACATATGAAATACCTGATATTCCCATCGCTTCCTTCTTTTTCTTCATTTTTTTCGTTTAAAATAAAAATTCAAATAAATACTCTTTAAAAGCAAAGCCTTTATTGTACTTAAAAGTAGAGAATAAATATTTCATTTCAATCATTCTCAAATAAGTATTTGTAATAGTTTGAAACGCTCCAAATCCTCTTGGATATTTTAAATCATGTGCCTGCAGCATTTTTGTTATTATTTTAATAAATAAAATTGTTTTTGTTAAAAAATTAAAAAAAAAAAAGAAAAAAAGGAACACAGCCGATAACTGAAGCTAAGCAACATTGGACACAGTCTGTACTTGGATGGAAGAAGGTCCCTTTAGAAACTTTTGCGCCATTGTCTTTTTATTTTTAAAAATTAATTAAATCACATTTATTTCAAATTTTCACTTCTGGGGACAGTTTTCTGTAATATAATTTGATTCAACCAACGTTTCCTTTAAACTAGAATATGTCCTTGCAAACTACACATTAAAAAACTGTTTAGTTTAAGTAAAATACCATTCAAAACGAAATAACGCAATAATAAAGCAATATTTACTTGATGACAAAAGCATACGGATAGCCATCCTCTCGGTTGTTTTTCTTTTGTAAATTGGATAAGTTGCCAAGCTTGTTCTCAAATATATTGAAAAAAAATTGAAGGGTATATCTTAAGTAAACTGTGACCAAGGTACGACCCTATCCCATTTACCACCTCTAAATATTTTTAGTATACACATCACGTACTTATTTGTGTGATTATTGATGGTTTTTATATTCATATTTGGTTTGATAGTAGTCGAGTTTGGTGTATGGTATTAAAATTTTAAAACTCATTTATTTTATTGATTTACTAGCATTTATCCGTGACTTTCTAGTATTCGTTTTCATGTGGAATTTATTACTTGAAAAACTTTAATAATCCTTAAATTGTTTTTTATTCGATAATTTTATGTGAATGCTTTGCATCGTTTAGCAACTTCGGTTCAGATATTTTGGTTATTTTTTTTCTCTTTCCTGATAATCGAAAATTTTGATTATAAAGTACACCAAATAAATTTTTGTGATTGTACTCAATTCAGTTTTTGAGATTTTATGAATGGTTAAAAAATGAAACTTTTGTAGGCAAGTGATTACTGTTAATAATTAATATTCAAAATCTTAAATTTATTATATTAGAACAATGTTAGAGACATCAGTAACCAGGCGTAAAAGAGCACTAATATAAGGTTACGAGCCTTCATGAAATGGAGAATCTAAAGTTAACAAAAACATAAACTATGTTAGCCGATATTTTCATTTTTATCACTTAAAATCAACATCAACTGAGAAGAATAACAGTTGCATGAAACTTTTTTTCTTCCGGTTTTCTAAATCATAACCATGCAGTAAGGATTTAAAATATTTACTATGATTCTGTTTACTCTAAGAAAGAAAATTTTAATATGATATTCTGGAAACTCAATGTTGAATTACTATATTTCAATAATATGGTGGGAGCGCAAATAAGTGCTTAGCATTTTAAATCATAATCATAATTGACTCAAACTTACTTAAATCAGAAAACAAGAAATTACCCAAAGAAGATATTTTCTGGTCGACTTCAAATATATTCACTTTTTTGTACAAATGTTTATTCGAACGACTATCGCTTATAACTACTAATATCCGGTTGACGGTATGAGCTTTGGTCGGTATTTTTTTTAGTTAAAAAGACACAAATTTTATCACTAATATAAGAACCGTTTAAAACTCCACATAAATACCAATTTGAATGTCCCGGTAATGTACTTTATTTCGTCGCCAATAGATGTCAGGAAGAGTCATATGTTGCAGTATATGTTTCAATTGTTCATGAAAAGACGAATAAAACGATGTTTTTTAAAAATAAACCCTAGCTATATCTACTTTTCGTCCCAAAAAACTCCAGCATACTCATTTGCATGCAAATCGTTGCGGCCATTTCCAAGATCGTTGATATATATAAAAGAATAAATAATTATTGGTTCCTTCAATGTCGTTATATCTGATTTTCACCGTATTGCAAATTTTAACAGTATCTCCTAAAACAGTAAAATAACTTGTTGATTAAAATTCCATAACAAAATTTAATTATCCTTTTTTTATATGATTTTAATTTAATTTTCCAATAGATTCCTATGGTGTAACATTCTGTTGTAGGATATTTTATATGTTGTTTGTTATATTGAAATAAAAACAAATTAGATATTCTATTAAATTCTACCTTCGAGGTAAAATCACAAATATTCTATACAGGTGTGTTACAAGTATAATATACACAAATATATATAACATCTTTATTGTTTAGTTAATTTTGATATAATAATTGTATGTTTCATTTGCTGTTTAATAACACTAATAATATTCATTCAAAACAATAATAATAGCAAAATGTTATAACAGTATTATTATTGCTTTGTTTATTGTTACCAATCAGATATTATGAAGTTATGTCATTATTTTTTATGGTACAGTTTATTTTGTTGTTTAATTTCCGAATTATAGCTTAATTATTTCTGTATCGTCGGTATCTTCGGCTTCGATTTTGTTGAATAAGTTATAGCTTTTGTAAGTAAAAAATGAATGATGGTGTATTTATAATGGAAGTTTTTGAATGGTACCAGATGTGCAATCATTGTTCCAGAAAAATTTACCGTTTTTAAAAAACATGAGTAGTCATTGAAGTTATCGAAAACGATAATAAAAATCGACAAATCTAATTTATAGTTTTTTTAATCAGCACTACCAACCCTGGTGAATTAGAGGCGTGTGAAAGCATCTTCTTTCAAGAAATAAGCAATGAAGCAATGAAATTAGATAAAGGGCCAATAGTTTACTCTCGGTAGTAAAAAATAAATTATGAAATTTGATAAAAATTAAAATTTATTTACAATTATATTTAAATATTCTGATTTTGAATCATAAAAACACATTACTGTTTTGTTATGTTAAAACTAGTTAAAATATAATTAATTATTAAAACTATTTAAAACTATGTTAAAGTCGTAAGTGACCTAAAACACGAGCCCGCATAAGGTGACATCATATAGGCAAAAATATTGTGCATTAATTACTAATTTGGTGATGGCTTTCTTAGTAATTGTAGGTTATGTTACCATCAACATTATTTATATATGTAATAATTACATACACGACTGTTGTTTTTACCAATATTACTTCAACAAAATGGCTGACAGCGATTTTGCGAGAATAAAAAAGGTTTAAAATTTAATTTAATTCTATGGCAAGAAAGCGTGTTTATTTTGTCGAAATATTTTTTTATTAAGAAAATCAACATTTTGTAGTACTTATTTTTACTGTCAAAATCAGGTGTTAAAATACTTGAATATTATTGGCTAATAAGAATTCCGTTCATTGGACAAACACTAGTCATCTGATCAAGGCTGATACATGGTAGTCAAAATACCTATTTATATAATATGAATATACCTATTAATTTAATTAGGGATTAGTTTTTAAGTAATGTAATCCCAAATGATTTCATAATCTTGTTTAATTTTGGGAATTTCGAGACAAAATATTCTAGCCTAAGTTTTAAATTGAATTGTTTTCCATCGTTTCATTTCATTATGTCGAATATTAACAATTGTGGAACTAATTTAGTACAGCTTATTTGTTTATAGAATAAGGTACTGCAAAACAGTAAAATCATTTTTAAAAGAGTTTATAAAGAATATAGGAAATAATTGTACATGGAGCGTAAAAATTAATCGTCTCAATTCAAAGAATTTAATGTTTTTTTGGACAAAAAATAAATGAAGTTCTGGAAAATATCGGTTTTCCATTCAAAGACATTTTTAAATGCATAAAACCACTAATAATACACATAAAAACTAACAAAAATAAAATTTTAAACACTAAACAATTATTGTTGTTTGTAACAGACAAAGATACTTATTTTAAATATAATTAATAAACCATAATAACCAGGTTATTACACCAGAAACAGGAGGAGGAAATAATAGTGTAAGCGCTAAGGAAACAAGATGTAGTCATTATAACAACTAAACATTACATAGCATTTTCATACATGAACCACGATGTAGGGGTAGATGGTGTACTTAGTGAAAGAAAGTTGATATCTTGATAAAAAATTAAAAACAAAATTGTATGATATTATTACGCTTTGGGCTGTCCATATCTATGGATCAATATTAAACCATACTTACCAAAATCATACTTATAGCAGGAAGATCAATACTTATACAATACCGATTTCGAGACCTAAACCATGACTGTGATCATGTTCTAATAGTTTCGCAAGACTTGTGAATTTAATTTTCCCAATGTTTTGGCAAATTCTATCATCGAGTGTTTTGAGAGTGATCAGAATTTTATTAATCCCTGAGCAGAATATTTTACTACCTATTAAGATAAATTTAAAATTTGTCAAACATTTAAGCGGCTTTGACAGTCGGGGCCCATTAAAATCGAGCACAAAAATGTAGACTTTCTATTAATGATCTTAGATCTTTCTATTAATGAGCCCGACTGTTAATGTCGCTATGTAAAATGCTGGACTTGTTTCTTTCTTTTCAGATTTTTTTTAATGAAGTAGGGTTTTTGATCAAAATCAATTCGACTTTTGATATGTGTGTTACCTCAGAACTTTCGACTCGGTGAACTGATTTTGAGGATTCGGTTACTTCGTTCTTATCCAAGCGACGACAATTTGATCAATTCTGCACTCCCATTAATTATAAATTGTTCACACTGTCGCTGCCTGGATTCGAACCCGCAACCTAAGTCTAAATAGTCCAACGTTCTAAGACTAACACCTTAGACCGCTCGGCCATTTAGGCTCTCTTTCTCTATTTCTTTGTTACAACAAGTGACTGAACAATAATAATTATAATTAATTGCCATAAATCCATAGCAAATACAATATTTAAACTAACAACCTTTGGGTCTATTTATCGTGGTATTTTCATACATGAACGATATAGTCCAACCGATTATTACATAACAATAACATTTCATTTGTTGGCAACAATTTCAAACCATAGGAGACGAGAGGACCGATGGACAGGCATAGACAGACTTTTTAGGCTATCATTCACTAGGTACTAAATGCACTTGTGTATTTATTTTGTGAATATTATTATATAGTTTTATCAAATAATAAAATTAGTTCTACAGCGATAGTAATAATATTCACAAACCAATTAAATAAGAGTTTAACTTTATTTTAGTTGAACAATTAAATTTAATGAATTATAAACCAGCGATAAATTTTCAATTTTGATTTAATAACCCAAATTTTGTAGTATTTAATTAAATAAAAACTACATTAACTTAAACTAGTAAACCGCTATCACAAGTCCTAGTGACTACAATTTAGGCAGCCCCTGGTGAAAATGACCGACAAAAACCAGATCAATGACTATCTGACAGTGTAAATTATTGCCTTCATTCGTAAGTTATTGCATCTAATGAAATTCTACATCGAAAACTAATTGAGAACTGGAATCTTCGGAGTAAAACCAAATAATAAAGAAAAAATTTGAAGCACAGGAGCTGCGTTAGCTAAGCGAATTCCTTCAGGGACTGAAAAAATAACACCTTCTAAAAATCAAATATTGCGTTTTTATTTGGAAAAAATTAAAAATTTTGTAATTTGCTCATCCCCCTCTCCTTGTTTTTCAGTCGATTTTTCTCATTATCGAACTTGACCTTTGACTTATCAAAACCCTTCTTGATAACAAATTTTATTCAAATCGGACTTAAATTGCGACCGCTAAAGAATTTACATACCATAAACGTATAGATAATTTGTATTTACATACATATACATATTATAAATATATATAAATTTTAACAATGGTCATTTTTCATATCTGTTAGGTAAGATCGATGGACATCTGAAGAAATTAAAAAAGAAATTGGATTCACAAAAGATGCAAGAAAAGAAAACAATTGAAAATAATTTTACCAAAAAAAAAAAACTGATTTTGGGTGTTTCATAAATTTATTTGACTTCTTCAAGGTCCTAAATATACTTTGAAGATTCCAGTAGGAAGATTTTAAAATTTTTCATGAATATTAAATTTGTTATTTTCACAGACTAGATATGTAATTAATTATAGGCGCATGGATTTAATTCTAGACGCCATCAGTATTTTGAAATGGCTCTAGTATTTTATGTGCTATTTTACATTGTCAATTGTGTACTATGTGCTTTTTTATGTGATTGTTATCTGAAAACTACTTGAACATATTTTACAAAGCATGAAAATGTCCGGATAAATAAACGAAACGTCGTAAAATTGAGTAAATTTGTTTTAATTGTTAGTAATTATCCAACTTTTTTATGAATCTCTTGTGAGAACCACAGAGTTAGAGTTAAAATTTTTTGTTATTAAGCTTTTTATCCTCCCTCTATCATTGACAGTGGATTAAAATCTGTAAGAATAACATTTGATAGATTTTCGGAAAGAAATCACGATATTCACATTAATTTGTGTAATGAAACCACGGAGAAAATCCAGCTTATAACAAAAAATAAACAAAAAGAATGCCGAAAATGAAAATAAGACGGAAAATGAAAAAATAAATTAATCATAAAAACCTATTAGTTAGAATTTTCTTTAACGAAAATGAAAACTTGAAGATTGATACATAGCCATTTATTTTACTATAGAATTACAAATACAACTGCCGTAGCCGCCTGACTGTGCTATACCTAATAGTCATCAGTTGTATATGTCTAGTCTTTTTATAGAGATATTATACGTTTCATATACAGAATGACCTAGAGTAGCTGTATCTAATAATCTGAGTGAAACACACAAGAAATTGCATACAAATATAATATACTCCAGTATACGAGGAGTAAAAAAGACGTAATCTCTTAATTTTGACCTAAAACATCGACTTGAAATCGGTGAAAATCTGGGATTAGAGTTAGTTCACCTTCTGGATCAAAAGTTATATGGTGCCGAGTGATGCTTTTTTCCAGTGAAAAAAATATATGTTGAAAATGCCAATTGACAATGAAAATGATAAACTTTTCAGGCATTTGACGTGATTCCGAATTTCAATCGACAATAACTCGGAAAGCATTGACTTTACGAAATATGCTTAAATGACAGTTTTTGCAGTTTTTGCTTAGAATTCATCCCTTTATCGATTCCTGTTGCCATTTTGTATACATATTTTCCAATTCAGTAGCCTCCCTAGGGGATGGTAAAAGCAACCACTCTGCATCATATAACTTTCGTTTCTTGAGGCCCAATCTTACTTTTAGGAAATAATTTAGTGGTCTAACCTTCTTATACTGTATACTAATACAGTTAAAATCGGTTCTAACGACAATGATGGGTCCAATGTTTGTAGTCGTTATGACCGATATTCGGTCGTTGGCTACAGTTTATTTTGCTGGCCACTTTTTGTTTGGTTAATGCATCAATTTCAAGCAACAATAAGAAAGAAAATTTTTGCTTTTTCTGCGTTTTCGGTGTCAATATTTTTGCTTTATCAGTGTGTTTGATTTTATATTATAGTGGCCTTGAAGTTTAAAGTGTCCCATGATAAATTATTTTGGAAATGTCAAAAATACCATAAACATGGTATGACATGGTATGGTCAATCTAAAACATCCTGTAATACTTGATAGAATAGTAAATTGGGTTTTCTATTCGAGATAAGACGCAGGCGAGCGGAAGACAAGGTATGAATTATAATAGGTTTGTTGCTATTGAATCATATCAGCACACATTGCACTATGAGCTAGCTAGCTGTGTGAGGGGTACTAACAAGAAATAAAAACTCTTCAATCGAATATGTAGGGGATGATACGTTTGTATAGTTACACCTAGACAGTGACTTAAAATGAACCCTTATATAGCTTTGTAACCAGAACACACTTTGTTAACTATAATGTCTGTCTATGCAGTTAATACCTTTAGAGCTTTTCTTTGCCGCTAGTGTAGCAGTGTATGTATTTATTATTATGGGAGGTCATAAATACTGTACTTAAGGAATTTCTTTAATATTTATATTATAATTTTTATCAAAACGCGACTGCTTGTGTCAAAATTTATGACAACAATTAGGTAGAAAATCTATTTAATCCTTAATGTTATGATTTAAAACATTATTATTATTTAAAATATCCTGTCAATATTTAGTCATCATTTCTTCACTCAAGTTAATGAATTTGGTGTGTACAGAGAGTCCAAATACTAATGTAAATAAATACTAAAATGAAACTGCTTTGAAAAATACGAGATAGGATGGGAGCATTTAGAATTTCCAGCATATATAAATAAGCTAATCTACCATCAAAAGTAGAACGCGAGTTTTATATGCTAGAATACTGGCTCTCTTTTTCGATTATGAGGTCAATAACTTAGAAAGCTAAGTTTGAAAATTGGCCAAAACAGTGGATTTTTGGACTACTGCAAATCAATATATTATAATTATATATGTCAAGAGACGTTCAAATATTACGCATGCATTTTTTTCATGATTAAGACACTCCTCCTCCGGAATACAAATTCAAGTATCGAAGACGCATTTATTTATATAAGGAAATATCAAAAGAATTATGGTATTTCGTCTTCCTCGATTTCACTATACTTATTATAGATGTAGCTTAAAAATCAAACTTACTTGTTAATATTATTATATAACTGTTTTTAATGCGTATGAAACCTATTCCTTATAAATCTGTTTTTTATAATTTTATAATTAATTGTACTAAACAATCCTTCAAGAAATTAACAAGCTTTTCTTGGAAACAGTGGTTTTCAAGACAGGGTGAAAATTATTGAAGCGGGACTGAAAAAATTAAATACAAGTGAAATTTACAAAATTTAAAAAACGCCCGACAAAAAAAAGAAAATGTTTTCAATCAAGTCGGTTCGACCGTTTAAGGGCTGAGATGCCACTGAGGAACACACGGACGCACAGATAAACAATTTTTTATAACACTCTTTCTTTAATCAATATCAAAGTGATGGCCAAGGACATCAAATAAAATGAAAAGGATACTTAGACAGCTATCATTCTTAGGGACAAAATTTTGGAAATATTTTAATTGAAATATTTGAGTTAAGTTTGTTCTTTTGAATTACTTAATTATTTTACCATTTCACTTTTCAAAATGAATTGAGCCAGGTTTATTTGACCATTCATTTCCATAGTAATTATTTATATGTTATATGTCATGCATTTACCAAACTGAATCAATTTTGAAAATCATCGTCAATTTTTAAGTGTTTTCGGGTACTCTAAGCTCGCACATGAAACATATCTAAGAACACTTTCCGTTAAATTACCTTTCAAATAAAACCAAAAAAATTAAAATCGGTTCATCCGTCGTTTAGGCGCTACGATGCCACAGACAGACAAGCACAATGACACAAACACATAGCGGTCAAACTTATTACACCCCTTTTTTTCGGGGGTAAATTAGCTCGAGGGTTAAAAATAGATTAGATTTTGCAATTTTTTGAATATTTAAATATTTGAAAAAATAAAGTGATAGCAACATAAATGAAAATAAAGAACCATATTTAGATGACGAATTGTGGCACAAAATTTTCATTATGTGAGATAATACCATTTTAATTGTTAAAAAATATCCAACAATGTATTTAAGCCCACTAAATTAAACTCACTAAAATACAATGATCTCTCAACTATTTCCTTCCTTATACCGATACATATGCGAACATTAAAAAAAAGGATAAAATATTATCTAATAATGAATAAATGAATGATATATATATTTGAAAAGGACAAAAGATATAGATACCAAACAATAGTATAGAGTTCGAATATGTCAAAAATCAGTAACATAGATAGAAAAATAACGTTATTTTATACAGCCCAGTTTATAATACGAAGTATGTCGAATGTCGTATGTCGAGTCCAAGATGTATAAAAATATCATTTTCGAAATATTTATTATATCATTTTCACAATTATAAAAGTAGCCTATATGTCAAATTAGAAGTTTAATGGTCACCACATCCAAATTCTAAAAATGAATTTTTAATTACTTTCAATTCTTTAACTTGTTATTGAGTTCAAGCGTCTTGTAGTTTCACATCCAAAAAATGCAAAGAAGGGATAGTTTGAAAAACATGTTTGGCGAGTAAAATCAAATAAACAAAAACTTAAGTCTACGGCGCGGCGGGAATGGAACATTAAAGTTTGATTGTACATATCTCCGTTTTTTAAATTGTGCGATAATTATTTACAAAATTTTGTCTTGAGAGTGAAAAAGCACATGAAATGAAATACAAATCAAATAAAAGAAGAACCATATTTTTGTATAAATATGATTTACTTAGAATTTTCGTATTTATTGTAATACAAAAATTTACTTTTATGCTACCGAATGGGATTTTACATGTTATTAAATTACTTTTGATATTTTTTTAAAACTATAAACTTTTTTCATATTGACAACTATTTTTAACCTATTTTTATTAACTCGCTTTTGTATTCGGGTGGAATTTTGTAATTGAACTAACTTCTCGATGGGCTAGAGACTTGAAATTTGGACTATCATAGTTCAAAAGTGGATGGCAATGCATTCATACTTAATCCCAAAAAGGAGGAAAAAAATTAAATGCACCATGTTTTTATAACGGACTAAAAAGTATAAAAATAAATAGCTATTAAAATATTTGTAGGATTGGAAACGAAAAAAATGAGGCGCAATAAAACTGTCGTCGGACGCTCTCTTCTCGGTGGAAGCTATGTTCTTTTAGCTATAATATTATATTTAGCTATTAAATATTAAAATAATATTATTGACGTGGATGTGTTTCTATCAGACGTCTTTCCATTTGAAGTCCGGGCAATTTAACCACAAGATCATGTTCTCATTGAGAATATTATTATTATTCAATTAAAAAAAATAGCGTCGGTAGAGATCGGACCTTTTTTCTCAGGCCCCATCCGCCAGACATAGTCTGCTTCGTTGTTGACACTTGATTACGACATATTGGACTAAGCAATGTATAATGTGCTTTAGTTTGAATAGATGCACAACATATTTCAGTTATAGAAGACAGATTCAATATCATTATACTTTTTTCTATTCTAGAAATTCTTGAAGAAAAAAATCAAAACTATAAATCATATTTCGTATATTGTGTTGCATGGAAATCGATCTGTCTCGTCGATAATAATATTTATACAAAAAAAGAAAACTTTGAGACCAAAACAAAAATAAATATGAATTATTATCGTTAGCAAGAAATAATAATACACGAAAAAAGAGATAAATAAAACAAAATTTTTGGTATTCTATTCATAATGAAATGAAACTATTTTGTATTATTTCTTGCATGATTTGATGTTTTTTGTATTTTATTCATTGGAAAAATGCACAAGTCAGACATCGAAATGTTTTTGATGATTCTAGTTTTTTTTAACGCAATATTTAATTACATTTTGCACGCAAAAATTGTTGAAAGCCTACATTTAGGTGGTAATATAATGACGACATCGAAAAAACAGTAATATGAAGAATACTAATCAGAAAATAAAAAAAATTTTTAACAAAAAGAAAACTGACTTCAAATATAACAATAATTTGAACTCCAATATATTGAAGTTGGTTAAAAATCTATATATAACTATAACTTCTATGAATATATAATTTCTAAACAGATTCTTTATTAGTGAATTTCAATTTCGATCACTCCAAATGCTTAAAACTGATTAGATATTCGCATCTTTTATTATTCTAAGGCTGCATTGACTCGTCCGCCATAACTATTGTTAATGTTACTATTCCCTCAATACAGTATACAGTATGGCGTTCCACCGATACTGATAAAGTGTTTTCCACAATAAATTTCATATCGTGTAGATACTAAAGTCTTCCATGCAACATACCTAAGTTACTTTTTTGTGTGTGTGCCACAAATGGCTAATAAAGTAACTTTAAACCAAAATCGAGAGACAAAAAATTTATTCATCTATAAAAAATATACACAAACCATAATAAAGGAGCCGAGAAAAAAAAGAAGTGTCACTTTTATAAAACAAAAAATGTTTGCGCAGTTAATTTAAAAATTAAATAAAAATATTTCAAACTGCTGAATAAAACATTTGCAAATTTGTTGCCAAAATAAGAACAATATTATATATACTTTTAATATTACATTCATAATAACTCTAATACATTAAATGAAACTCAACCATAAAATTTTTCATCGATACCATAAAAATATAAATTTTACTTAAAATCTATAAAAACAATTTCGGCGTGTATACGTAGATGATATCTGTGTGTATACAAAGAGTTTTTCCTTTTAAAACTATATATCAATTTAATTTTAAATGTAAACAATTTTATCAACGAAAAAACTATTTGAAATTTTCCATGTTGATACATACATTGGTACTAAAATATTGAGAAGTAGATATGTGTACAGTTCGTTTTCTAAGTAATCTATTTTTACCAATAAAATTGTTCGTATACATGTCTAACCCAGTAAGTAAGTATTATCTAAAAAGAGATAGCTTTATAATAAATATTTTGTGTATATGTACGATAAATACAGGATGTAACTGAAATGTGCATTAATTTCAACTTCTATATAAAGTTACTAGTTGCTCAGACTACGGTGCCTCAGCCAACACATCTTCTCTACCCTCACTTGTTCCCCCTTTTTGTTCACATTTCGTGGATTTTAATTTTTTAGAGCAGAACACAATTTTTTTTTTGAAAATTCGAATCTACTTGAATACACCCAAAAACTTTCATCGATCCAGGCAACGATTCACTTTCAAAATCGATCCAGACGCTTAAGAGAATCTATTCACGTTAATATTACTTAGATTGAAAGAAGAAGGACTATATTTTACTGACGGAAGTGAATATTACTACGTGTGAGAATATTACTCTTATTTAAGAAACAAGTCGGCAAATTTCCTGGCATAGGTAAGTAGTATCGTATCTGATCTGAAGCAATATACACATCCTGATTCATATAAATCAAAGATGTCTTTAGATTAAAGGGCAATAATTTACTGAAACATTACCAATACAATAACAGTAGATAGTGAAGAAATGCAAACATTTTGACATTTGGTGTCATAAAGATTGAAACTTGCTTAAGAAAATCAAGAATATTATGCACGACGCATGCTCAAGTACATATTTATTTTATAATATATGATGATGTTATCATAGATAAGTGTAAATTTTGATAATTATCTTTATCAAGAAAAGAAATCTCCGAGGCTCAAACTTTGCTTTGGCACATTTCTTTTCTTACAAAGCTTTTTAGCCTATAAAATGGAAAAATTTTATGTAAGAATATATTAGACGAAACTCACTTTCCCTCTTTTAAATAAAAAAAAAATTATTTCTTAGCAAGCAGCTTAATAACAGTGACTCAAATTCCAATACTTCAAAAATATGCTGACAAAATTAACCTAAAGTTAAGAATGATACAATTTACAGTCATATAATTCAAAATTAACTTTGTGAAAATTTTTTACAAAAAATGTGATGGCCGCACATCAAACTACGGCCCAGAAACGTTCGAGTCAATCCAGACTTCCAGAAAAAAATCCATGGTGCAAAACAATTTAAAAAGTCTGTTCAATTTAAATGGGAAATTTTTTAGAAACTTTCCTATCATTTCATCCATAAATTTATCTTAGACTAAAAATGCCTTAGTTTATTCAGAGATTTAGTGACTCAATTGATTTTTGACGCAGAGCCACTATCTTAGAAGATTTTTAAAACGCATACAAATAAGTTGTAACAAAAACCTTTTTTATCTCAACCTGTATATAAAAAGATATATCTCATATTATAACATTTTACCCGATTTTATTACAACAACGTGTGCCTTCAGGAGCATCTTGAATGAAACATGTCCTATATGCATTTATAGCTCCCATGATGCTACTAAATACAGTATGTCTATATCTAAAAAAAAAATAATGCAAGAGCTTTATAAATGTGGGTATATAGGTGATTTTTTCTTTTGAGCTTTGGGGGAGTCAATGCATATAGAAATATATATATCTCTTTTAGTTGTGTGATTTTTTGACAAAGACATTTCCTGTAGGTCACATGTTAATCAAAGATTATATTTATTTTAAAAAATGAAACCGTTCGAAGTCAACGCAGGAAGGGCAACGTCCTTTATTTTATTGTGTGTTCTTTCTTTATGTTCCCCGATATATTGATGATTAATTCGATCGCCGATATTTATATATATTTTTTCGTCATTTGACAAAAATGGGATTAGATTTATGTGACAAAATCAAAGACATGTTAAAAGAGAACAAAAAATTGAATATTTAGTTCACAATATGCACGTTTTATTTACCGGGAAGTGCAATTTCAATAAAATAATGGTTGAAGAACAACTAGGGAATGAACAAGCTTGACCATGTTTAAATAGGAGGTCAAAAAGAAAATTATTCTTCTTTTAATTAAGTTTAAATTTTGAGTAACAGTTGCAGTATGACTCATTACTGAGCTAAACAAAATTTTTAAATTTGGTAAGGGGTGCCACTTAGGAAAACTCATTGTTTTCCCAATTTTAACTCTTAAAATTTTAAAAGTTTAAGGAAATAATTCCTTCTTTGGAACAATCGAAATATGATCGTTCATTAGAATTTTTGCATACTAAATGAGTATATTTTTGTGATCCAAAACTATCCTTTGACCTGGTATGATAATCATGCTTCACCATCTTTTAAGTAATAAAATCACTAAGCAATATGAATATTTTTATAAAAATTAAAATTCACTTTGCATCTGTCGGGTGCGGAGATTTTAAATCCTACCTCTAAATTGTTCGTCAAAATAAGAAAATAAACCATCGCTTTTTAAACTGATTGCCCTACTGTGTACTTCTAATCATTACTATCTCTCATTTTCAGTGATTTTTGTAAACAAAATAATTCACGTTTTGACAAAGGTAGATATCTGAAAAAATTGAAGTGTAAAATAAAATTAGTTTTAAACAAAATATGCTAATATGTGAAGTATACAGCTTCAAATTTCTATAAAAAAATTTGTTGAATTACACATCATGAATTGCCAGAAAAAACCCAACCAATCATAACATAAACTTTTCGTTCCATTTTAATAAATTATTTTCTGTTTTATTTATAAAAAGAAGTTTTTTTCTCGTTAGTTTCTTTCTAAAGTGGTTTTCATTTCTTGGAATGATCTTGATGTGTAAAAACAATTTTATAAAAAGATTGTAATAAAACTTTTCGTTTTAACATTTTCAGAGTCAGTCAATGTAGTTGTAAAATTTTGTATTACAGTTTTAAAACGATAAACTTCCATGTTAATTCAACTTTTTACTTAGAAATATTAGAAAATATATGTTGTGTATTCGAGTTTATCTAAAATGTATTTATACAAGAAAATACTTATAGATGCAATCATAACTATAGATGCAACATATATAGACAAATCGTTCTAGATAATAAAGTTAGAACATTTTAAGGTTATTTATTTTCAACAAAATTTATTCTAGGTACATAATTTTCTGCAAAATATTTCTTTACATTTGGTGAATTTTGATGTTTAACGAAAAATCAAATGATTTAAAGTTTATAATTTTCATGATTTTGAATATTTTCAATTCCCTAAAAAGACTTTCCCTAAAATTTTACATGTTTTTGTGTCTTTGTGTTTATCTCTGTAATCGTACCTCCTTAAGTATTGCCCGATTTCTATAAATTCTTTTTAATTTAAAATTAAAGAATATCAACTTCTACGTACTCAATGAGTTATGAATTACAGATTGTTATCCTTGTATTAGTCAACCCTGGTAGCTCAGTTGGTTAAGGCGTAACCAATTCCGCCCGCGATACGCCTAGGGTAGCGAGTTTGACTCTCGCCGTCACAACAAAAATTAATTTAATTAATAGTTGTGATGGGCTGGTGTAGTGCATGGTATATGCATGAAGCAGGTGCACTCAGTGTCTGAATACAATTGAGTAGCTGACAAATGAAATTATCAGCGGATAATTTGGTAAAACACATATATGGTATCGCAATGGGCTCTATAGCCTAAGTGTGTCCTTCGTGGAGCCAATATAATCTAACCTTTCCTAACCTTGTAGCGGCAAAGGTCTATTCATTTACATCTTAACAAAAGTTTTAAAATGCATGTATCTAGTTCAGCCACTAGAACTATACCAAATATTCTTTATATGTTTTTGTCTATTTTGGACAATGCATCTCTTTCAAAACTATTTAAAAAAAAAATAGAGTTAGATCTACAGGGCTCTACCGCGTGACCCAAAATACGAATATTTAAAACTACTCCAAACTTTTGTAATTTTGCAAATTTCATTGCCGAGTTTTGAACAGCAATTAATTACTGATCTAAAATACGAGTATTTAAAATATACTACTCCAAGCTTTTGCATTTTTGCAAATATCACTGTCGAGTTTTTAACAGTAATTGATTACTGAAAATTTAAACTCTATTCGAAACTTTTCCCATAGTTTACTTGATTTTTGACTGCAAAATTAGACATACTTATTAGCCAAACATAGCATACAAAAAAGAAACGGCACAGCATGCGTATCCATAGAATATTATTTAGAAAATTGAAAATGCAGGTTCTATTATCTATACAGACGTAAAATTGCTGTTTTTAATAATCTTGTATCTCCGGAATCAATTAAACGATAATATTGTTCTTTCAAGATAATGAAGGTCTAAGAAATTGAACACCTCTTAAAAATAAATTTGCATAGCAATTTTAACAGTCACGGCCCATTAAAATCTAGACCGGCTCAAATCTTCCCAATAATGAGTCCTGATTGTTAAAGTCGCACTACTGGAATTGTTTCTTTCTGCCAAGTAAGATATTAAATAAATACATACAAACGAGAAACTTACACAAGAAATTTATACAAATTTTCGTTCGATCGTCAAAAAATTGTATTCCTTTATTAAGTACCTAGCTGTTTACTTCAACGTTAAAAATACTTTGATTTTTGAAATTTAAAATTTGATGATTAATAAAAGTTTTGAAAAAATTCCCGCGTCTAATCATTTGATAGGGGCGGTTGACAGTTTTCTTATTTTTTCCTATAGAAGCACAGTTGGGGGTTTTCCTATGAATTAGGGGGTTTTCCTATGTTTTTTGGTGAGATTGTTTATACGCATAATTGATAGCTCTTGTTATATTTTTATCTCCTAGACCTGAGAACTCTTCGAAATTTTGTAATTTTAAAAATTAAATTCGCGTTTCATTCAAAAGAAGCTTTGTTTTAAAAAATGATTAGAAACTTTTGTAGAGCATTCGTCAGTAACAGCGTACTGACTTAAAAGGAAGATTTTGAATATCACACTAAACCATGGGTGGCAAAGACGCCCTAGTGCGTGAAAACCATGATAAGAAGCTATATGGTAATATGTAACTGACATTCAAATATTTTCTTATTTTTCACAAATAAACAATTCTTTAAACATACATATAAACAACTATTATGCTAACATTTTCTATATTATTGAATAGAAAAAACTCGCTACAACCATAAATTTCGTAAACGTACAATAAAAAAATATAAAAACAAAAATGTAATATCACCATACAATAGCCATTGGAGTCACCGCTACTCAGTCAGCCATATTGTTATTTATTATTGTGTATTCATGGATAACAAAACATAGAAGGTATTTTACGTTATGGTTTCTGATAGAAATGCTACCTACCATCGAGGCACCAAATTGTTATTCTGATCACAAATAAAATGATATTTTTATGTATTATTACTGTTATAGATGGTAACTATTAGCACTGGACAATAATCATTGAAAAGACAATTTAAGAAATTGAAATATCATGAATTATTATGTGGGGGTAATGATTATGGTTTTTACCCTCTTTTTATTTTAACTGAAATGCAATTAAAGTGTACAGGATGGTCATTTAAAAATGGTTAAGGGCATCATTTTATTTTTAAATTTTATTTATTTTTATGTGACTTATTATAATCTACTTTTTAATATTAAAAAGTAAGTCAGAAATATGGATGGATTTTAATTTGACCGAATAATACATTCTCCCAGAAAAGTTAAAAAAACGGAAGAATTAGAGAAAAGCAAGGAAAGCAAACCAATAGTGACTGTTATTATACCTTGTATATATGTAATATATATATAAAGGTATATTAAGTTTAGTCCCAAGATTGTAACGTATCGGTGATCATAATATCACCTAATTAGTCCGTCGGTTGTCCGTCGGTCCGTCTGTCCGCCTGTCCGCCTGTCCGTCAGACAACACGATAACTTAAAACGAAAGGAAATGTCAAGTTGAAGTTTTTATAGCGTGCTGAGGACTTAAAAAATGAGTTCGTAAATAAGTAACATTGGTCAAGGTCTTAGATCCGTAGGACCCAACTTGTAAACCGTTAGAGGCAGCACAAAAGTTAAAATGGCCCTTATATAAAAAATGTTCCTCATATAAAAAATGTTCCTTATATAAAAGTAAACAACTTTTGTTTTAAACATTGTTTCGTAAACATCTCTGTTTACTCGTGAGGGCGCAAATTAAGTTCGAACATTGTAGAGTATGTATTATATGGGAATATCAGTTATGTATGTGTGTGTAATTTGACAGTGTAATCAACTCTGTCTATACATTTCAACAGTTAACTCAGTCAATTGTTTGTTTTCCCTTGCTTTGAAATAATATTTTTTTTTTTAATTTAATAGAACCTGAAACCTAAATTTTTATAAATTGCTATTCAAGCCAGTAGTTTTTTAAATTAATGCATTCAACAACACAAATAAACAAATTTGTCAGCATTTTAATATTAGTTGAGATGTGGAACGGAACGGCAAGGCATATTTAATAAAATTTCGTTACCTCCCGGTATTATATTTTTTCCTTTCGTTATTTAAAAAGTATTGTTCGTAATTGTTTAACCTTTATCCTTCCCATCTATAGTAATTTTGTTTTTTGGTACGTTTTTTAGTCATATTGTACACGAAAATATACACTTATGCGCTGTATGACAGGTCAATGAAAAAAACCGCTTTTATCAACATTCTTATGACTCTGCATATTTATACAGCCTAAAAGTTAAGGATTCAAAATCGGAAGGTAGTGTCAACGAAGAGCCTTTTGGATGCTATCAAGTTCCTGACGTTCCTTCTCCCATTTTTGTACCGTAAATTTATGTTTCTTGATAATCTTTAAGGATGCACTCCTCCATAGTCCTTCCACACTGAGCTAGAAGGATAAAAATCGTTACTAAGTTGAGGTTGTGTCAAGAGTATGCGTTTTAGATTGTCAACTTTTACTTTTTTTCTATACCTTTTTTATATTTCTACATTTAAAAATCTATTGAAAAATACTATGATTTCTCGCGATTTTTATTTCAAATCAAATCATTGCATAGCTATGAAACGCATAATGAAGGAAATATACCTTTAGTGATGGAGTTATGCTGCTCACTAATTTTTTCCTTTCTTCTTTTCTATATTTGTCAATAAATTACCCTATATTTGAGTAAATTGATATTTTCTTTAGAAATTGTTTATTTTTTATTTCAAGACGTATTACATAAATATAAATATTAACATTCTGTTATATTATTTTTTATTATACATATTTTATAGGTTTGTCTTTGTATGTTTACAAACCGATTTATGGTTGAAATATTCTTACATCGCCTTTGAAGATTTGTTTTGAATAGAAAAAGAAAAGTTTTTATTTCTTGATACGAAAAATAAGCGGAATATGAGATTTTTTTTAAATTTTAAGCGCTTTAATTTTTGGAACTTTATTCCTTATCTCGTGTTCTGCAGATGGGACCTTGAAAAAAAGGTCTGACACCGACATATTTTTTATTGTTTATTATCTTGCTTAAAAATATCATATCCGATATATTGTTTGTCGATAAGCTCAAAGCTATAGCGAACCAAAATTCAATTTTTTAAATGGGAATACCCACTAATATTTCAGATTTGAAAAGAACAAATTTTACCCAAAAATATGTTCTTGACCATGATCTTCTATTCTAGGTCACTCCCAAGGGATTTTTTTATGGTAACCCCTGTATAACTACCATATCCGACATATTTTTTCGACGGGGAATCCAATGATGACCTTGGATTTGACCTTGAACATAACCTTAAAGCTACAGCAAACCAAAAGTCGACTTTCAATTAGGAACCTCTTTTTTTTACTGCGGATTTGGAAAAAACAGAATATTTTACGTCCAAAAATGACATTGCTAACTACCAACTTAATTTATTCGACCTGGGCAGGCGAAAATGATATGCCCCAAAAAATGGGTAAAATACCATAACTGTTAAGAAATAATTAATGAATTTTATAGAATAATAATTCACTCTTACATAGGATAAAAATGGTGGCCAAAGAAAAATTGGGACAAAAGTATAGAAAATACATAAAAAATATGGAAAAATAACATTTGGAATCGATTAAATTAATAAAATAGACTTCGTTAAAGACAAAAGCATAATGAAACGATTCCATTATACAAGGTGGGCCAAGTTATTGTCCTTGTAACTTGGTCCACCTTAATTTGACTTAATCAAATGATAGATGACGTTAAAATAATGATAATTTTTCAATTCGTTTATAGCCTAGAAAGTGGAATGATAAGAAAATTTCATTAGGTTTCGAGAAAAAAAATTTCCAACGCCAATGACTTTATTGAAAATATAATAAGGTGTAATTAATTCTCAATTCTTTGGAAATTGTGTGCAAAAATTTCAATTTCTCCAAGCGGCTGTCTTTTCTATATGCATAGCAACATCGTTTTTAAACCCCATAAATAGCTTGTATATTTATTATATATTGGATACTAATACTATTTTTTTTTCCAGGTATGTACCATAATTATGCCAAAACAATTATTATGCAACAATATTAATTTGGTCACAGTTGGTAAGTTTTAGTTTTTCTAGGATATGTATATTTAACCTCATACTTAACATAAATTTTGGCATAGCCTGAAGAGGACCCCGAATGTGACGACCTGTTTTTTAAACATTTTTGTGCGATTTTTCTTTACGACCAGTGAAAAATTAAAACTACGAGGTTTTTATCTTTTTTTTTTATTATTATTTCAATATTATATAAAACAAATTTCAAATAAAATTCTTCATTAGAACGGAAGTTGTACCACTGTGAATTGGATTTTTGTCCGATTACTTAAAAAAAAATTTCAAATGTTATGATTTCTTTTTATTTTTTGTTACAAGAAATGTTCGGAACTTTTGGATGGTTTAAGTTTTATAGTAAATTGCGTTTTAAGTTTCTGCTACTTGTCTGAACTTGCCAACATCTGCTTCTTCCAACTGCTGTATCCTTATTATCCCTATAACGATTTCGAATTTAAAAATGTCACTTCACCAACATATTTTACTCATTAGGGAATACTTTGTATTCACTAGGTTTTTTCATAAGTGACAAACTGGCTCGTTTGTTCATTAATTTATGAAGAATGTTTAGGATACAAGAAAAGACTCTTGTCTAAAAGATAAACACAAAAACAAACAAGAAAAAAAACGATAATTTCAACTTATAAATTTGTTCTGATTATTCGTTGTGTGCGTAGTCATGGTAGGGATAATAAAATCGATGCCAGCGCTTTAAGTGAAAAATTTTGGAGATAAAGTGGGCTGTTATGACTAATTTGCAATTATTTACATGTTAATGATATAGAAACTGTCAAATTAAAATGATTGAAAAACACTAATTAATTAAACTTAATGCATTAAAAATTGTGAAAATAAGAAATCAAATTGTACAAATATTATTTTTCAAATGTTAATTATCGTAATTATTTATTTAAATTTGTGAAACAAGAATATTAAATTTTAAATGTAAGTTTTCAATGCAATCCACACAATTATATATGCATCCATTAATTCTATAATTAAAGTAGTGTATCGTTGTCATGGAAACGAAATTCACGCTCGGAGCGAATACGCAGGTATAAGAATTATTAGGAAACTACTCGAGAGAAAATTCAGTCCATTTATCCCACTGAACAAAACATTTATAAAAATTAGTCAATGTCTTAATTAACATATTTAAATCAAATTCCTATAATATACCGATAACCATTAATTTCAATTCTCTTTAATTTAGATTACTAGACAAGATATCAGTCAATATTTAGTTTACACTGTATGTATCATATTAAAAACATCAATTATAATCGAAGAGATCATGATGTAAATAAATATCGTATGCATGATTAAAAGTAAACAAAAACAAAAAGTTAATTAAAATTAACATTTAAAAAATTCAAGATCAAGATCACAGTTTTTTCCTATGATGTACGTCTTAATAACAACGGCTCTAATTATAAAATATTTATCTGTGAAAAATAAAACACCATATATTTTGGACATTATCCAAAATTTCATCAATTCTACAATGTGAATGATAAATATAATCGCACTCTTTCATATTTATATGTATAACATTTTGAACTTTTGTCATGTAATGTTTTGTGATATTTGTTGAATTGTAAAATAATAGTTAGAATATTTATGGATCGTATTTGAAGTATTCTCCTAAACTGACAGTTTATGCATATATCACACAACAATACCTTCAAAGTATTTGTTTCTTCTTCTTACGCCTTGACTTTCTAGCTATATATAGAGGATAACACATTATATAACGAATGATTTCACGTCGACAATCATCAGTCAATGTCTTCAATGTTTTCTAACAATGTATTAGAAAATATTTTTTTTTATGAAAACAACAAAAAAAAAAATACAAAGAAAACTGTAAACAAACGGGAGTTTTTTTTTGTAATATAAATCAATACTAACATTTTTCTTTTGAATTGAATATTGTTGGAAAATTTATGTTGTAATAGTGGAATGATCAAACAACAAATTTGTTAATTCATATAAAGCTTAGTCATTTTATCGTCCACTTATTTCATCTGTTTGGATAATTTTATGTACTGAATTACATTATACATGGATCAAACACAGTGCAATACATTAAATATTCGAAAAATAAAATTATTTAAATACATGCAGCAAGAGCTGCCTATGTTCATGGAGAATTATATAATACAAGTCCTTTGAAACAATTCTACTATAGGTCAAATGGACTACTTACTAAACGTTAACTATTTTGGTATTCAAAATATCGTTATTTTTATCACTTTTTTGTTTTTGTTTAGTTTTAATCATGTATACGATATTTATTCACATCATGGTCTCTCGATTATAATTGATGACTTTTAATATGATACATACAGCGTAAACTGAATATTTACAAATATCTTGTCTAGTAATCTTAATTATAGAGAATTGAAAAAAATACACTCGAACCAGGACTCGAACCCGGACTTGTAATTTTAAAATATAAAACCGTTATTTTTCATTTAAACAAATTAAAGTTTAAAAAAAGAACATTTTTTCAATACATTCCTTTTTTTAAATAAATTTTCAGTTTTTGTTCTGATAAAAATGGGATCTCATGGCATCATCTGTATATTTGTCTGTACTTTACAAGTTCCGACTTTACCTGCAAGCACTAGCGTCAATCATTCGGTAATCTTTAGGCACAAAAAATTCAGGATTCGATGAAAAGTGTGATGAAAAATTCAAAACTCGAAAAAAAGATAAAATTATGTGAAGTTTCATCCACATGTACCAAGTTAATTACTGTTCATAACGCGAGTGCTGGCGGGTTAAATGAATCAATTTGATTGCGTCCATACAAAGAAGAATTTACTTAAGAAAAACAATTAAGTGAAATCGTAAGAGAAAAAAACATTTTATCTGGACACCAAACGGCTTCCATATACGGTCATAAAGTAGTCAAAGTAGATATTTATATTGAAATTCGAAAATTTTTCTAAACGCCGCGCCGCGTACAAAGGAGTTATTACAACATTCAGTATTCTGCGACTACTGCATATAGTTTCGACTACACTGAAATTCAACAATTTATGCAATTTTAGGTTTTAGGTTTGAAAGCTCAATACTAAATTTCTTCGGCAATACTTATTTTATTTTTTCAGATACGTAAAAAAGAACATTTTATAATTTTTTTTGCTTTATAATGCTCTTAAATTAAGCTTTATATTTTATATTAGTCACTAATTTTGAAAATGAATTTTTCAAAGACATTAAAAACATTAAAACTAGTTTTTTTTTTCTAGGCACTATAATCGTTGCCGTATTTCATGTATAGCTGAGTTAAATTGTTTGTAGACCTTTAACAGATTATAAACGCTTTAATAGAATTCTCATTGTCATCTATTTTTCTATATATCACAAAATAATAAAACATTAGTTTAATATTTAGACATCTCTGAATGTCAATGTGCTTGACAAATGTAATTTCCATTCTTCGGGGAAAACTATTTAATTGATTAAAAATTTTTCACTATTAATAATTTTTTGTTGAAACTTTTTATTCTTAAAAGTTTTATTATTAAAAACTCAAGATTTTTCATTTATTTAAAAGAATTTAAATTAGTCTTGAAAGTACTTTATACATACATCTGTCTTTAGACAAGACAGAAAGTTTTACATCACAGATTTTCCTTTTAACAAATATAAATTTTCTAACACTTTTAGTTTTTCCGTAATTTTTATAGTTATAATTATAAATTATTATGCAAACAGTTTTCTAGTTTTTATTAAATATTAAATTATGATTTATTGAAAATAAGTATATGAAATTATTCTATTTTTATGGATTTTTCTCTCGCTTAAGCTCTATTAGCTCATGTCTACGACTTCATACACCCGGTTCAAAGGAAAATAGTTTAATAGGCAAAACCAAAGTGTTTTGAGTTTTTTCTAGGTCAAAATACAAATATTTCTTTATTGACAAATTCATTTCTGACTTGTTTTCAACTTGCGAATTTAGGAATGAATTTTTCTTGACTTTGAGTTGAGACATAGCTATTGAAATAAATACCACGACACTCAAACTAAAATTGTGTATGCATAAATTCTATTTAAAAAATATAATTAAAAATATGGAAACATATTTAGCGATATGTATTTTGTTTCTAGAATTTCTTAATATACAATTTTATTTCGTGTATCGTGGTATTTATTTCAATAAGTGGGCATTTTCCATTTGATAACAACATACTCTCTTTGAAATAGTGAAAATAGTGAATAGTCACTACAAAATAGTGATTTGTTATACTTTTCAATTTTTCGTTTTTAGAGAGTAGTCTGAATCATAGATAACAAATATTTAAATTATACTATAGATACGCATCTCTATCATCACCAAAGAAACTTGCAGATTTAGTTCTCACTCGACTCACGAGATAGCGCTTCAATCAATTGACCGCCTTTTTTAAAATACTCAATGCCAAATTCTAAATACAATTTAAATTTTACATTTTTTTGTTTTACTTTTTTAGAACATGTTTTGGTATCACATTTTTATTAGAAATGCTATCAAATATCCTTTTTTCCAAATCATGTACTTAAAAAAAGTAAAACAAAAAAATAATTAAACATTTTAAAGGAAAAAAACGCTTTTAAATTATAAAATAAATTTATTAAACAACTTCTTTTATTTTTGTTTATACTTTTATATTTAATTTTTTTAAATATTTTATAAAAATTCTAAATTGTGTTTGTTACAACTAAAATTAAAACTAAAAATGTTTGCATCCGTGTTGTAATTAACAGTTTTACAGTATTCATTATCTGAAGCAGCATCTTCTGTTCATAAATCATTTCTGCAAGTACAACATCTAATTGTTTTTAAAAGCGATTTTGCCAAATATCCGGAAATATAAGAATGGATGTATTCGTTCACTGCAGAAATAATTTCAAAATTTTCTAACACAATTCCATTTACTGCCATTGAATTATGGGTGAATACTTTTGAAATGAACAAGAAAGAAAATGAAAGATTATTTGTTTAACGTCGAATTATATTAGTCTTACGTTTTTTGAATATAAAAATTTCACTACTTAAACTACAAAGGACTGATTTCTATTCAAAATTCTAGAAAAAAATGTTATAATATGAAATGACAGGATTTAATATATCCCTTACTTCTATTCTATAATGAATAAGGAAAAGTATTATGTACACCCTACTTAGGTAACACTCCATTTTCTTTTTAAGCTTTTGACATATTTTTTCTATTTGTTGGCCCAGACCTTTATGTGTGCTAAAACACAATAAAAGTGTTAATTTCTACCCTTAAAAATAAATCTTAGTGTCATGAATTTGTATTATGAACATTTCAAAAACATATTCATATTTTTATATCGTTATTGTTTTGATTGAATGCGAAGTCTCTTCAAAAATATGTACTATTTTAGTGATAAAATTTACGGTAGCATTCATCAATTGGTAGTTTCATTAAAAATTAGTGAAACATTTTTTTTTTTCTTGAGTTTGTCCTATGAGTAGGTGATGTTGGCACCTGCAACTATCGGTATTACAAACTAAAGCAAACAATTGACTGAGTTAATTGTTGAAATATCATGTATAGACAGTGACGATTATGTATTGGTTTGTTTTTTTTTTCACGTCATGTAAGTATAAGAAAATAAATCACTCTAAGATAGCCACAGTCGGGTATACATAACTCGACTGTCGTGTCACACATACATAACTGATATTCCCATATAATAAATACAAAATTAAAGCTTGATATCTCGTTTCGTTTATTAGATATCGTGCCAACAGACAGACAACCAAAAATGGACTAATAAATGATTTTATGAACACCGTTAGCAAAATTTTGTTCGCTGCATCAATATTTTTAAGCGTTACAATTTTGGGACTAAACTTAGTATACCTTGATGTATTTTATATATTCATGTTATAATAATACGCATAAATACACATTTTGGTCATTATTGCTAACTAATTCCATTGAAGATTGATCGCTATAACCGATATGTGAGTTAGCAAAACTCAAAATAAAGTTAATAATACTCAAGATAAAGCTTATAAGATTCAAAATAGTATTTCAGGGGCGTTTTGTTTAACTTAAAAAGTATGTACATAAAAGTATTTTCCCATGCCTTGGCCAATATAGCTGATATATTTGTTCATAATTCAATATTGGTCGTTATAGCCGATATGTTGTTATAGACGATTTGTACTGTATTTTTTAATGTACTGTACTACTGGACAACAAACGATTTACAAAATAAAATAGGTATCAACATTAGATACCTTTCAATCCACTTGAAGTTTATACTTATACACATTTTAAATGTGAAACATATATAGAATACCTAACCATATTCCACTTATGTATCTACATACTTTGAACAGTATATACTTAAACAGCAAACGCAAAAACCTCTTCTAAATAGATCCCATTCATCCACTTAACGTCTGTCCAGTGTCCACTGTCCACTACAATGTTGAAAGTGGATTAGTGGAGTTCGGATTAAATGTTGTAAACAAATCATTACTTTTAATTTCATCAATAGAAATGATGAAATACGGTGTGGCCTGGGACAAAAATCTTATAGCATTAGTTAAATGTGAGGTTAAAGTAATTATGATCGAAATAAATATGAACTATGATCGAAATACAAATGTATACTTGTAATAGTGCATTGAAGGGCGAGACGAAGGCCTAAGCCAAAAAAATGCATGTCACAAAGCTTTTAAAGATTAGATCTTATTCGTCTTTGGTATGGCTTATAAATATGGGGAAGACTAGAGTATAAGACATAGAGTATAAGTATTCGAATCAGGGAGAGTTACTCATAGTACAACCAAAACAAATTTGTATGGGTCAGCATGAAGTACGAAAAGACATAGAGTATAAGTATTCGAATCAGGGAGAGTTACTCATAGTACAACCAAAACAAATTTGTATGGGTCAGCATGAAGTACGAATAACCGTGTAAGATAAAGACGGAAGTCATATTAGTGTTGTTTTTGTCTTTTTTCTCATCACTAGAACGACAATTGTGAAATCCAAAATTTGCTTCAATTTATAAATTATGATTCTCGTTTGAATAAAAAAAGATTACCATGAAATTAGTAGCTTCAATGTTCAACCTCTAGTAGTTTGACATAAACATATCTTATGGTTACGGCTACAGATTTTTGGTAATGGTATTTCTAGTTAATGACCATTTTTAATTAAGGCTGAAACACAATCGCTTCTTCTTTTTGAATAAAATACTTACATTTTATTTAATTCATAGAAAGTAACAATGCATATTCAAGCATATACAGAACAACATCGCAGATCACGATTTAACAAACATTGACTTTCAAAGCTAGATGTAAGTCGTACCATTTAGACGCCATTTCCAAAATTGCAATTAATTATTTAATTGAAAATTTTAGTTATACGACTTCGATTTTGGTTCCAACGATCCTGTTTAATAGTATTTTATAAAAAATGTATTCTTTGGTTAGAACTATGATCAAAAAATCCAAAACGTAAAATATTCGATTAAATTCAACCAAATCGGAACTTAAGTTATAAGTTTTTATATGAAATACTGTCGCCTCTATATAGAACGTAGCACATAATTAGACACAAGAGTAATTATGTGCCATAAGGAGCGTAATTAGTATTTTTCTACTTATAGTAAATGACAAAAAGAATATTTTTTAATGTCTTTATTATGCAATTAGATTAAATAATAGAAAATTTATGCGTAAGAACGAACCAAATAAGGAAAATTCAGAAAAAGATAGAATGGGGAACTAGATTACAATCGTTAGCAATGTTAAACACGAAAGCACAACAATAGAAGTTTTGTGAGGCTTCTTAAGTTTTCTACTTTTTTTCTTTAAAATTCATTTCCTTTCCTTAAAGTAACAGAAGAAAGTTTAACTGCATTCTGCATCTAGGAGGTACAATGTACATCATGAACAAACTTCTACGAATTAGCTATTTGGCATTCCTAAAATCGAGGAAGTAAATTTATCAGCTCTACGCTAGTGAATACCACGGTTACTATTTTATATTGACTGTGTACTTTATTTGTCGGTCAGGTTTCACCAAAATTAAGTCAGATCAGGCCAAATGGTAATTGGATTCGTTTGTCTATCATTTGCCCACATTTTTCACACACAAGTTTTGTTTGTCCATCCTCTAATTGACAGTTATAACACTAGTAAAAATAATAAAGTCACCACTACCACCATATGCAAATCTTCTCAAAATGCAAATGATGTAATTCGTTTGACGATTTGTAACACTTTTTTTGTCTGCCCCCATTCAGATGGACAACAAAAAATGATCATTTTAAGAAAATTGGCATATAGGGGTGCTGTTTTCACGTAGCACAGGGTTGGCCTATAAATGTAGTAAATTTGGTTTTTTTTGGGTACAAAAATAGGTTTCTCAATAAATCTTGAAATAATGGTTGCAAAACACCTTCACCTAGATTTCTCACAAACCGTTTAATAATTTTCACTTTTTCTAAACTCCTAAAACGAAATAAAACTCTCAATTCATACCATAGACTTTTTTAGTAAGTCGGAGTGTAATTTATTATTGTCCTTTTTTTTGAAATTTAATTTTTTTGTCGCACGAAACGACAGCTTTCGCTCCTATATTTTTTTCTCATGTTTTAAAATGAACTACATCCTGTAAGTTATAATTAACTTTTCATGAAATAGGCAATAAACCTCAAAAGTGATTTGTATTATGTCAACAATCGAAGTATTCTGCTTCAGGATTTGAATAAAAAGCTAGTTTATGTTTGAAATTTATTAAATATTATTAATATTAATATCAAGAATTTAGGGCTACAGAAAACAGAAAATTAGTTACTGAACATTCCGTGTAAATAATGATTAGGTTTCCTCTCCTCTTGCATATGGAGGATATGTATTTGTATAAAGATAATATTTTCCACTTGTAACATTTCCTTTCAACTGATAACCCATTGCAACTTTCTGTCCATGATTACAATTTCCTCGGCTAAAATTCTCATATGAATCACAAAGTGTGGAAATAAATTTGTTAGACTTTATAGACTCAGTAAAGTATTTAAAAGCTAATGCGTGAGAACAACCTGCAAATTCTGCAAAAAAATACAATAAAATTTTGAAGTGAACATGTAAATTTTGTTTCAAAAACTTACCGGTCTCATCAAACTTACACATCTGAATACATCCTCCATTTGGATAAAAATTAACATGGCCGATTGGGTTATATAGTCCAAATAACCTTCCATTAGTATGAATAACATCAGTAAACATTGCGTCATCTTTATCTAAGCGGTTTGCAGCTGAGACATTTCTAAATAATGGTCCTGCTGGATCCATTCCAGTTATACGTCCAATTTTTTTACCCGTTTTGGACTTAATTGTTTTACCTATTGATCCTGCTACATGTGCACCCAATGAAAATCCTCTTATTCTTATATCTTCTATGTTTATATTTTTTGCTTCAGCTAAGGATATTAATAATTCTCCAACATATTTTCCAACGATAGGAATGTTTTCAGCCGAATTTTTATAAATTTGACGTGGCAGTATACTCCATATTTCATCGCTTACACCGTCTGCCAGTATATTGCATTCATTAGTTGAGAGTATACCTTCATTGTTTAATTTTTCCCAAATAATGTTTGTAATTTTTTTACCGGCCAACCATTTCCAATCTACTGTCAATACATTTTTTGATCCATTTTCTAGTAAAGTATCTTTCATTAATATAATCCAAGGGTCATTTGAAGTTTCTCGCCATCCATGAATTAATATTTCTAAACTACTAGCCGGATCTATTGTAACATTGGCTATGTTTCCGATATTAATTTGATATGGGTCAGAATTATTACTGGTATACAATTTCAATTGAATGTTTTGGTCATTTTTTTGAATTTTTGTAATTATTTGATCACACCCACCTTAAAAATTAAAACACGCTTAAGATATTTCTCCATCATGAATATTTGTCAAAAAACTTTTTTAGAATTTATATTTTCATTCTATTAGGAACGTCATTGATGTCGTCAAGCAAACAAAATGACAGTCGTAAGCAGGTTTATATATCTATTAGGGAAGTCGCTGATGTCTTCAAGCAGTCGAAATAGGGGTCATGAAAAGAATCAAATTTTAAAAAAAAAGTCCATAGTCTATGAAATAACAAGTACTTTGAAAGGGTAGACGATAGACGATGAATGACAATGAAGTTCATTCATTTTTTTAAACAATTTTGTTGTAAATTGCTATGGTTTTCAAATAAATTTATACGGCTGCTGAAGCGCTGTTTATGCCTGTTATCGCATACCAAAATGATTTTCCTAACATAAAAAAGTAAAATCGTTTATAAATTGTACCTTTATGAATTGAATTACGTCACTTACCAAATAACAAAACAAGAAAAACAATTTTACGTGATAACTTGCACATGCTTATCGCAGTCTCGTAAAATACTGTTTTGTTTGAAGAAAATTTGCTTTATATAGACCTTTTAATTCATTTGGTGATGATTTCGGGAATTACAAATATAAACATGTATAATTAAAAATGGAAGCAGCCATAAAAATAAAAATTTAAATAATGTTAGTCATTTCAACTATTTGTACATTTTATTCAAAACCTATTACTATTTATACAATGTAAAGTTATGGATGGTAAAATTGTTGCAATAATTTATTAGCTTCATTTTTTTGTGTGTGAAGAATTTATCAAATATAAGGAGTCTTCCAAATTTTGAAACCATCAAGTTCTGCGTTGCTATTTCGACGTCCCTGCAATTTATTACTTATTTCGATATTTTCAAAGACAAATAAAGTTAACGCAGAAGATTTTATAATCGCTATCACTTGCTATCGCTATCATTATTTCTTGATTCGTTGAAGAAAAACCAATAGTCGATGTTGACGAGAATTCCATATCACTCTCGATCGCATCTCTTGATTGCATATTTCTCTTATAAACAAATTCCTTAACTTATAAATTATTATACCCTGTATAAATAAAATATATATCAAGGTATATTAACTTTAGTCCCAAGTTTATAACGCTTAGAAATATTGATGATACAAACAAAATTTAGTATAGGTGTTCATAAAATCCATAAATAGTCCAACTCCGGTTGTCCGTCCGTCTGTCTGCCTGTCAACTCGTTAAGAAACATTAGATATAGATTAAAAAATTAAATGTAAAAAATGTTCATTTAAACAAAATAAACAACTTTTGTTTGAAACATTTTCCCGTGAACATAGCTATTTTTCCGTGAGGACGCAAATTAGGACAAAACTTTGGTGTCTATTTTCTCGGTAATAATTTATAGGTAATTGAAAATATGCAGGTATAATTTAACTACAGCATATTTCGGGAAATAAATGTTCGTATTTTACCGGGATATGTTGTCATTTGCAAGTGGCAAACACCTGAAACCTTAAAGTATACTTGCGGTCAGTAAAAATACGACATTTATACACATCAGATATATTTGGTGGTACTAAGCATATTAAAAAATGTGGATTTTGCAACCATCAAATATATCTGATATATAAGGAAGTGTCGCAGTTTTTAGTCCGCAAGCATTCATATCAATACAAAAAAAACGTGTCGAAAATTTGCACGGGGAAGGGGTACACACCAGCTCCAAACAGTTTTAAGTGTTTTAGGCGTTTTCCAATTGCAAATTACAGCAAATCCAGGAAAAACAGGAATATATATTTTCCGGAATATGCTGTAATTAAAAAAAACCAAAAATTTAATTCTTAATCTGCCAGGTAATACAACCAAAAAAAAAATCATAAATTTATTTATTTTACTTTTATACTCAAATCAACTTGGAGATCGGAGCTTTAAAACACTCTAAACAACCGTGTCTCACTGGTTGGGCCCAGACAATGCCCAATCAGTTTCCACACCGTCCTGTTAACTTACTTTTCTTGTATGTTGGATGCATTATTATCATCTTTCGTTTTCAAATCAATATATCATACATTATTTGACTGATCAATTTTAATAAGAACAAATGATGAAAGTTTGAGCTTGACGATTCTTAAGCATTAGTATTTTCAATTGAAGTGCAATCTATGAGATAGTAATATTCAAAAAAAAATCTTCAAAAATTGTTTGGGGTAGCTGGCCAAAAAAAACTTTACTAAAGATATAGTTCAACAAAATATTGTTTACAAAAGGATAGACTCAATTCAAACAATATGGATCTTGATTTGACTTGAAGTACACTTAAAATGAAAACTTTTTTTTGCTATTTGGAATCCGAGTAACAAAACGGTGCCTGTTTTCAGATAATTAAAATTATTTTTCAATTAACTCATAGTGTTAGGGAACTGTATTCCATATTTAATTATCAGATAGGACGAAATACTTGACTGTTGATTTTTACTAATGTTTGATCACAACTTTTCGTTTTTAGTGGAAACTGCGCCCAAACTCCATTAAAATAAATTAAATAACGCAGTTTTTTTAATGGCATTGTTCGTTGATGTATTAATGACACCTTAAGTGCTATAATATTATTAATTATTAATAATTATAATAATTTTAAATAATAAAATTTTATTAGTTTCAGTTTGGTACACAAATTCTTTTGAAATAAATAAAATTTTTTTATTTGAAATTATACTCATTAAAATCAAATAATCCAGAAAAAACTTTCAATCAACCTTCAAACTTACCCAGTTTTTTTAAGTTATTGAAATAGAGTCGCCCCTTGCAACTAAATACTAACTAATTCTTGACTATATAATTTTTCAACATAACCATTTCTGAGTAGTTCTAAAAAAAAATTTCGTGAAACAAACAAAATTTGGACGTTTCAATTATTTTTGTATAAAATAAAGTGTTCAAGCTAATTATGAAAGTAGGAAGTATCCAATTTTTTCTATAATTTATTTATATATAATTAACAAGTATTTATGATATAATTAATACATTCTGTAAAATTATGAAACTTTGAATAAAACTAATAATCTTTTAAAAGTTTCAGATATTGTATCCGTAGAAACTTTTAAGGAATATCGATTTATATTGTCAATTTAGACCCAAGCATTTTGTCACTTTCAAACTCAATTTTAAATAAATTCGTTGGGAAACAGTTAAATTTTTTAAAAGCGTTTGATATTTTATAAAATTAAATAAATATTCGCCTACTTAATTAATTTTAAAAAAAGGAACTTCATTAAACCATTAAACCAAATTGAAAATAATGCTTAACAATTAAATGCTTTGTTTTCCCCAAATCAGTCTTTTTTTTACTATCTAGTAACAAAAAATAATTATGCTAAAAAGTGGTGTTAGTCATCTTCAAGCGCAATTGCTTAAACCAAAATTAATTATTGAGGACGGCACTTTTATTCGGCAAACAATTATTTATTATTTGTTTTTGCATTTTTCGTAGCTCTTTTTTTTGCAAAAAAGTTTTTTTAATGACAATTTTAAAGGTTGTTTCTATAAAGGTAGTTTCTAGAAGTTATTATTTGGATGTTGGGGTCAATAAGGTTACAAACGAATTCAAAACTTTGAAATTTTTAATTTTATTTAATCATTTTAACAAAATCATTTAGCTTAAAGACCAAACTTATAAACTTTTAGAACTTTGAATAATGCTTACTAAAATTCTTGGTTAATTACGATCAGGTTTCCTATCCCTTTGCATATGGTGGTTTTATATTGGTGTTAAGGTAATAGTTTCCACTTGAGGCAGTTTTTTCCAACTGACAACCCATTGAAACTTTTTGTCTATGCTCGCATTGCCCTTCTTCGTAGTTCTTGTACGAATCACAAAGTGTAGAAATAAATTCATTAGACTTTATAGACTCAATAAAGTAATTACAAGCTAACAGGTGAGAACAAGGTGGAAATTTATCCAATTTACTACATTTCTGTGTACAACCGCCATTTACATAGAAATCAACATGACCGATCGGCATATATAAGCCATACATCATTCCATGAGTATGAATAACATCAACAAACATTGCATCGTCTTTATCTAAACGTTTCTCAGCTGAAACATTTCTAAATAATGGTCCTGCCGGATCTAATCCTGTAATACGTCCAATCTTTTTATCTATCTTAGTCTTGATTGTTTTACCTATAGATCCTGCGACATGTGCGCCTAATGAAAATCCAATAATTTGTATATTTTTCATGCTTAAATTTTTAGCTTCAGCTAGTGATATTAATAGTTCGCCAACATATTCTCCAACAATAGGAATGTTTTCTGTCCACCTTTTATAAATTATACTAGGCAGTAAACCCCATAATATATCGCTCACACCGTCACCCAGTATTTTGCATTCCCTATTTGAGCGTATACCTCTATTTACGAATACAGGTGATGGAATTTTTGTAATTATTTTATTTGCCAACCCTTTCCAATCAACTATTAACACATTTTTAGATCCATTTTCTAGTAAAGTATCTTTCATTAATTTTATCCATGGCAAATATGAATCGCCACGCCATCCATGAACTAATATTTCTAAGCGACTAGCAAGATCTATTGGAATATCTGCTATGTTTTCAATATTAATTTTATATGGATCTGAATTATTTTTCGTATACAATTTCAACTTAATACGATCATTTTTCTGAAGTTTCGTATATATTTCACCGCATCCACCTTAAAAATTACAATATCTTTAACTATGTTTGCTAATAAAATTCTTAAAAAACTTAAATCTCATTTTTGAAATCAAAAGTTAGGAAAAATACAATGTCTTACATTGGTAGCCAAAGAAAAAGTTTTGTAAATTTCTAAGCGATGAAACAGGAAGAAGTTGTTAAATTCAACCTGTACAGTTTTTTAGTGGCCTCACATTTCCTTTGACAGGGTAGGTATTCCGATTTCGAGATTAACTTTTTTTTGGCTAGGGTATACTTATAAGATAAAAACATATAAAATAGGGAAAAAATTTATCCATCAAAGGTTTTACTCATTTTAAAAATCTTTTGATTTCTCCACCAAAAATATACTTGAACTTAGAAAAAAGAGTATACTCTCCCCCCTCCCCGTCTTCAAAGCGTAATTCGTAATTGCTCATATGGAAATTACTGACTGGGGTCAGTACCTTAAATTATTTTTACTTTTGTGTCTATTTATCGTGGGTTCTATTCCTTCCAAAAAAATTTCTCATAACAAAAATAAACATTTTATGAGCACTTTGAAAATAACATTTTATTTAATTAAATCATTATCTTTAAAAATATTAGCCAACCCTTTTGAAAAACTGAAATAAGTAACTTACCTAATATTACAATAAATAGGATAATTCTATCAGCTAAACTGCACATATTTTTGAATTCGTAAAACTACTGTTTGGTTTGAAAACAACGAGCTTTATATGGACGCTGTAATTGATTTCGATACTGTTTTCGGAAAGTACGTACATAAACAAGTAGGTATAATTTTAAGTAGCCATTAAGATAAAATTTTAAATAATTTTAGATACTTAAGCTATCTGCTTGTTTAAAGTTAATTATTCTGTTTACTATCAATAGTAATAAAAAATAATTACCTAGTGTAATAAAATATAAGCTTTTTTACATGCGTTCTCGAGGAATATATCAATATGAGATACTATTTAATTTTCGATTCAACAAGTTGTGCATTCTTTATTTTCTTATGCGCTTTACAGCCGTGAAAATAATGGCTGATTATTGATTGAGACTATGATAAGTGCTATAACTTTTATGAGACATCACAATTTTTTTTGCTTCATTTTATATGACACTCCTTTTTTTAATTGGCATCCTGTACAAGATGATCCATGAAAGTTTTTTTGATTTTTTTAATAAACGCTGTTTTTCAAATTATAACCCAAAGTTCCTAAAATTTTATTAACTTTCAAATTTCTTTTGTATACGCAAATGTCATTCACACGTGTCAACTGCTAGTCTTGTATTTATTACTTCAATCCGCCTTCTTTCTATTAAAATTTCAGCCCCTGATGTCTTTTCTATGCGTTGACAGACGGACAGGCAAATAGAGTGGAAAAGGATTTATTGGGTGATTATAAGAATAAGTATACCAAAATTTGGTTTTTAGCACCAATATTTCTAAGCATTATAAACTTGGGCCAAAATATACTCTTTTATATTTCATATAAAGTGCATAAAAATGATATTTGTATGAATGTATGTTTGTGTTCTATGCCTTCCTAAACCATTGAACCGATTCCGATAAAACTTTGATAGTCTTTTAAAGATGCATTCGAAAGTTTCAAATACATACGAACCTATTACATATGTTGTTTGAGAGTGCTGTTTGATTTATTTACCTAGTCACCATACGAAAAAATCAAAAATATTATGTATTAAAAGTACTTCAATGATCAGAATATATAACCAAACAAGTGAAACCAAACAATGGGCTGAGTTAATTGTTGAAATACCATGTAAAGACAGTGTTGATTTCTCTGTCACATTACACATACAATATACATACATGTCACACATACGTAACTGATATATCCATAACATACATACTATACAATTTCTCTCTCACCGGTAAACAGTGATGTTTATGAAAAAATGTTTCAAACAAAAGTGGTTTATTTTTTTATAAGGAACATTTTAAACCTTTAAACTTTTGTCGTATCTCTAACGGCTTACAAGACGGCCCAACTGATGTTGCTCATTTACGAACTTGACCTCACTTTTTACGTCCTCAGTACGCTATAAAAATGTCAGCTTGATATCTCTTTTCGTTTTTGAGTAATCGTGATGACAGACGGACAGATAGACGACAAACAGACAGGCAGAGAGCCGAAAATGGACTAATTAGGTGATTTTATGAATACCTTTACCAAAATTTTTTTCGTAGCATCATTATTTTTAAGCGTTACAAACTTGGGACTAAACTTAATATACTATGTATATTTCATATATCCATGGTATAACAATATTTTATCTAACATATATGGCGAGAACAAATCGTCAAAAGTAAAATGTTTCTATTCTTTAAATAATGTTGAAGCACTCATATTTAACATATTTAACACTATATATGTAGGGTATTTAAACAATTAACTCATAGTATTTTTAGTGACCATTCTGTATACTTTGTGAGCGTATAACATATAACAGGCACATGATTCATTTAAATTAAACCCCAATTTTTCCATTATGCAATTTGATAACATTTTCATGTATTATAAAAGAATACAATAGCAGCGCAGTTTTCACCTAGAGCTACTAGCTACAGTTATGTATTATGTAATGTGCGTATACATACGTATAAAATATAAATTATGTGTGTATTTCAAACTAATATAAATGGATTGTGTTAATTAGTTAAAAAAATTTTGGAAAGAAAATAGCAATAAAACTTAATTGGATAAAATATACAAGGGGATATGGATATGTATATACATACAGGGTGGGCTACTTTAATCTATACACCTAAATATCTCGTTTTGTAGTTAAAGAATTAAAAATTAACTTAAACAAAAGTTGCAAAGTTTGATGGGGAACATCATGTTCTGTCAACAGATTGAACCTCGTTCTTCGGGTTTCTTTAACAGAAAATTTAGATTCTGAACGGTAAGAGATAGAATAACACTTAAAATTAGAAAGCTGATACTCAAACAAAAACTGATAATTTTTGATTAAAACATTTTTTCGAAAATCGTTAGCTTTCGGAGGAAATGTGACAAAAATATGTCATTATTGCATTTAATGAAAAAAAAATTTTCGATTCAACAAGTTTCTATATCGAGTGATCGTTTTAAACAGTTAAACAATCCCATTGACAAATTTTTTGAAGAAGGCTTTTAAAAAATGATATTCGAAGGGCTTTTAAAGAATGAAATCTCATGAATACCTTCAATTTGATCTATTTTAAAAGTTTTAAAATTTAACAATATTAGTTTTTTAATTAGTTTTTACGGAGTAGGAAAAAAAAATTCAATATCAATTTTTGTAAAGACAAACTCTGTTATATGAAGTTTTTCTTTATTTCTTACAATTACCAAGCCTTGAATGCATCACTATAGGATTATTGGCTGACATTTGCATTCGATTTTTGCGGTATATAAATGGTTCCAACAATTGTTTGTTTATTTGTTTTAATAAATAATATTTTTTTTATTCCCTATCGCTCTTAATATTACAGAGCATCTATTCTAAATCTTGCAATCCCATGTCAAATTTAAGGTTTGTATGAGATGTCTCACTCCAAGGAGCACTACTTTTACTTGAGACAGTTTTTCCAATCATATTTCACTAAAGATATTTTCAGCTGGATTATTTAAAATAGGCCACCCAGTATAATACGCACTTTTATGTATGCTTTGTTTATTTTAAATTTATGGCTCCGTCTGGTATGATTTCATTTTTGTGTGGAAAAACATTATTCAATTATATCCTGTTTTATATAAAACAGGAATTGAAAAAAATAATAGTAGTTTGGAAAAGATCGATTGAGATAAAAAAAAAAAACATTCTTAATAAGAAAAAGGTCAACTATTACTCGAAAATCGTACTGGTTCTAGAAATTATTTTCTATCGGTGAAGAAAATTTTCTGTAATTCTAGCAAACATGTGTATGGAAATCTCAATAGCCCCGTTATAAAATAATGATTCTCTCACAATAATTACCAAGTAATTTACTAATTAAATACTGGATATTTGTAGTAGTTTCATACTCAGGATAGTGGAATGGTTCACAGCACGACAGTTAGACAGTAAAAGGTTTGAGGATACGACGAAAAACATAAAATCGGCAATTTGAGATTTTTAAAACCTGATCTAATTTACTATTGTACTTTTTGCTTTCCTTCCGACAAAATATTTCTCTTGGGAGAAAAGGAGCTAAAAAGTTGTCATTCTATTTTAAACATTTGGTAAAAAAGAAGTCACAAAATGGATTGCTGGAAAATGAACAGTTTTTCAAATTTGCGGATTGAATGGGAAATCCAAAGTTGAAAGTTTTTTTCACGCCCACCATGGTTGTCTTTCATTGAAAAGAAATCTTCCACTAACTTTTCTTGCACACACTTTGCATTAGATTTTTAATACGTTCATAGGGAAAATAATAACACTAGTAATCTTTCTTTCATCAATAGAAAGAACTCCCTAGTTTGCGATAGTTACATAGATATTAACAATAAATTCTCACATTTTCGAACATTATATGAGCAACCATCACGCTCTTTGGTAATATATCAGTTAAGATAATGTGATCAAGAAATATATTTATTGACGCGAAAGGTTTTACAAGGTATTGTAAAAGAAAATGGTTTGTTTTTATCCCTAGCTAGTATTATTATTTTATCTTTGGAAAAATTTTAATTTTTTAGAGATAGTGCCTCTGTACAAAGCTTGTATTATGAGACTGAAAGAATTTTGTTTTAACTATAGTATACCACCTGATAGTTATATAATCTTTTCTTTAAGTAAATAGTTGTGTATAATGAATACCTACGTTTAAAATAATAGTGTAAGAAATTTAATAAGCAATCATAATTTTCAAAACAATACTCCTAATAGGTATAAAGAAATCCAACAATTAGCTTCGGCAATGTAATTTCATTGTAAAATCTTTTATTAGGCTTGTTATTAAATTAATACAAATACAGATAATGTCTCAATGCGACTATATATACCGGTTTCGCAAAAACCATCATATCAGTACCAAAAAGTTCAGCAAGATGTGTATTATACGAAACATTCTTCTTTTTTTCATAGTATTCGGTAAGTAATGAGTAATTATTATTAAAATTTTTTACAATTTGGCTTGAAAAAAATTAGAACATCACCTTATAAGTTTGCTTTTATTATTTACTCATAAACAATTAATAACTGAACCTGATAGAATATTGTTATTTTCTGTTGATTTGGTGATATATTTTCGTTTTTAACTATTCTTGAAATACTAAAGAAGTAGTTAAAAAAATGTGTGCAGGTAATAAATGTGTGTAAAAATTATATTTGAAAATTATATTTACTAGTTTTTCTTCTAATAATCCCCATAATTGGTTTCCAAACTGGATAACAGGCATTATTTAAACAATTATTTGATTAATAATGCCGGAATCTATTCATTGTTCTACGTAAATTTCAATTATGGCCCTCTTTCACTTTACTTAAATCCTTTTTTCTTAAATTTTTATTTTAAATTCCATTTTCCTTCCCAAATAATGTGCAGCACCAATTAAATAATTATAGATATTTCCAGAGCTATTTTTATCAGGAATTAGGATAATACAAACGAGAACTTGAAAACGAATGTCAAAACATTACTACAGACAGGTGTGCACGAATTTCAAACTATATATTGCGAGGGAACATTTGCCATTTAAAGTTTTGCTCTATCTATAAAATATTAAGAGTGATTAAAATTTAATTAAAATTTTTATAATTGTTACATAATATTTTATAGATGGAGCAAAATTTAAAATGGCTTAATGTTCGAAAAAATACCAACAACATTTGTATATATGTATAATTGTGTGAAGATAAGAGGATTATGGAACAATTTATAAATTCCGTTGAGAAGTAAATTTTTATTTTACGCTACGTTTCGTGCCTGAATTAGCACTTCTTCAGGCGATCTATAATGAAAAATATACAATGTTGGATGTCCCTTCATTTGAGTAGCGTGGCTTCTTAAATTGTATTTTGATATTTTTGTTTAAAGATCGCCTCAAGAAGTGCTTCTTCAAGCACGAAACGTACCGTAAAATAGAAATTTCTTTTCAACGGAATGTATCAATTTTTCCTCAATCCTCTTATCTTCATCCAATTATATCACAAAGATCTTAACCTATACAATTTGTATAATTTTTTATATAATGCGAAAAAGCCAAGGTTTACTTTTGATTTAACTACAGATTTTGTTAAGAAATATATTTACAAATATCTAATTATTTATTTAAGGTGAATATGGTGGAATTTTTATGAAGACTTTTACTATTAATTTAGAACTGTACAATAATAATTTTTCGGGAAAATACAAAATGCAAATTTCAAGCAGGAATAACACTCTTAACAAAAAGATTTTGAAAGATGCTCCAATTGACATTCGTTGTCCTTTAGAAATTTTACTTCACGGATATCAAGAAAAAAGTATGGGGATGGATATGCTTTGGGCGGGTACAGCGATGGGGGACGGATGGATCACCAAATGGACGGAAAAAATTAAAGATGGTCTACTTCAAAAGACATGCAATAACGTTCTAATTGTTCATTGGGATAAATATGCAAAAGGAGACTTTCAAAAAATAATTAAATCGAATCTAAGAAATATAAAGACACATTTTTCGAGGTATCATTCATTTACTACAAACGAGTGTGGAGCGTTAACTAATGAATGGAGGAATCATCAGATGCTTTATCTACAGGAATATAATAAAGTGATAGATAATGCGCGCAAAATTGCAAAATTTCTTGGAAAATTCCTCTCATACTTACCCAAACTAAAACGTTTTAACATTAAAGATATACGAATTAGAGGTTTTTCATTAGGAGCACATTTAGCCGGATTTATTGGTAAAGAAATAAATATGAAAACTGGTAAAAAAGTAGGACGTATTACTGGGCTAGATCCAACAGGGCCATTATTTTATTCACTTTCAGCTGATAATCGTTTGGATAAAGGTGATGCATTGTTTACCGATGTAATTCATACTAATGGAGCTTTATTTGGAATATATGAACCAATTGGCCATGCTAATTTTTATCCCAATAATGGATGTGGTATGAAAGAGAAATCAAGAATAAGCGATTTCAAAAGGATGGACATCAGTAAGAAAGAAAATAGAACATACAGGATTTTTTTTTAACGTTTCTATCTTAATATTTCGAAAAAGTTATGGAAAAGCAAAAATACGAAAACACGTGTTTGTTCATTTTCTTTGTTCACATTTTCTTCATACTGAGACGACCCAAGTTTGAAAAGATTTTTCTAGATTTCTATTATAATAATATTTTTTACGTTCTTATTTGCTATCGAAAATCAAACAACTTTTGTTCTAGATATTGTTTTTCGTTTACTATTTTTACAGTTCTAGGTGATTATAATCCGTAAAATCAGTAAGTCAAAAATTTTGGTCTAGGGAAAAGTTATCCGACAGTAGTTTCATTTGTAAAAAACAAAATTGTTTATAAAGACGCCACTTTATAATAATACAAAACATTTTCTTCTCATACCCTCTAAAAATGAGCAAATACGGATTTCTGGAGTTGTTGATTTTCTATTTCGTATTCGAAATATTAATGTGGAAATATTTCAAAAAGTTAACCTGTGTATTGTTTGGATTGTGTTTTGGTAATGTTTTTTGTTGCTCTTGTAGTTGGAGAGCTTTTAACTTCTACTTATAGCCATTACAAGGCTACGCAGTACTTTTTTGAATCTATAGATTCAGATGAATTTTTGTCTACACCATGTGATTCATATAAGAACTTTGAAGAAGGCAAATGCAATGGAAACCAAGTATTTATGGGCTATAACGTAAATACTACACTTGCTAGTGGAAATTATTATCTCGATATAAAGGACGATAAAGAACCTGATTTCGGGTAATCAATTTTTTTTTTCACACACGGGGCAAGTTTTACGTTGTTACGGGGCAAGTATGTTACACAAAAGTATCATTCCTTAAAAATTGAAAAACAACTTCATTTGAATATGGAATTAAGGCATGTTTTTAAGATTAAATTTCATTCCAAGGTGGATTCACTGATCGGGTCGTCTGTATATCTGAAATATTATTATTAACCTCGTACGTTGTCTGCACAAAACAATGCTTACTCTCGGGAAGAACAAAAAGTATTATTACTTAGGATCTACAAATTTAAGTCTAATAAGGGTTCGTTCATAAATCAACATACTCTATAGGCACCGACCCTCTATCTTGGACAAAACAAGAGTATATACTACCTAAGTGTTTTTACGTTTCAGATTATAACCATCCAAGCAAAATCCAGCATATGACTTCTCCGAATCGTGGTAATGATCAAATTCAGATAAAGATTGATAAGAAAATAAGTGATCTGTTGTATAATTTGTAATAAATTAATGAATAGAAGTTGTTATTTGAATTATTAAACCTTTTTTTTTTGTTATTATTTATTTAAAGTCGCTTTTTAACGGCGAGGTCATTAACGACTACTGTTTAAAAAACATTACTTTGCTGAATTTTATCTAATAAATTCATTTTAATATAAGTAAGTATGGGTACAATGTTATATCTTGGAAAATTTTATCTAATAAATTCACACTTTTAAGAAGGGAGATGGCTCGAAGACATTGTTCTTGATTATTTAATATTATCTATTAAACCTTTTGATCTCGGTCATTCATACTAAATTTTGATCTCAGTAAGTATACTAAAATACAAACTCATTTATATTGACATTTCCATAAAAATATTAAAAATACAAAGTTAACTCTCAATATTTATTGCATATTTGGTACCATATTTTTTCGATTTAATAATAGTTTGTGCATTTAGAATAACCGATCTCTTAACATGACAATAATTGAATGAACCTATTGACAATAATTGATCTTGAAACTATTTAAAAGAATGACATATGTTGGGACATCCTTAAATACTTTTTAAATAAAATAGAACAAAAATTTGATTACAATTGTTAGAGTATATTAAAGGACTTCTATATACTTTTTTGCACCCTTAATAAAATATTCTTTATATCATATCAAAATAAAATAACACTATAATCAATGTGCCGTCCACCCCATAACTATACCACCTAATAACTGTTAACATCATCCCTTCTTTTCTTTACTCTACAACATGTCTAATTCATACCCTTCCTACACTTGTGCATTTTATTCATATTACCTACATTGGTAACACAACTTATTTTACACCATGTTTAACCCCATTCCCATACTACCCCTGAGAATAAATCTTCTACTGGGTGTGCTCCATAAAGTATGGGTCACGAAACACTTCAAATTAAGTTGTTTTCAGACTTAGTATGTTGCAAACATTGATCTTACCTGGCTTACTAAGTGCTTCAGTGCCGACTCCCAAAATTATCACTGCGAAAGATTTCAGTATATTTTGCCATGGGGACGATCATGCCAAAATTCACAAATAGGAAAGAGAACGTTTTGCCCAAAAAATATTTTTTTTCCCGAGCTGCAAAAATCTGAAAATAAACAACTCTGATCATGATCTATTTAGTGCCAAGTGCTCATTAATATTCAATCAACATGACAGTACACCCTATAATTACTAGAAAATGTATTTTGAACTTATAACATTAATAGACTACTACCTATATTCGGTCATAGTAAGTGAGGAATGAGAGAAATTCTCTCTTTACACTCACTTGTCTATGCTGATGTCTTTTCTCTTAACTATAACAATTGGATTCTATAACATTGCCTATGGCAATTACGTGTTAGAATATAGTGGCAGGTTATGGCCTTTTACACAAACACACACACTTGCACACATTATATGTATTAATAAATACAAGCATGATCATGAACAATATCCCTCGCCAATGGTCTAGCTCTATACACGTTCTTGTACAAGTATTATGATTATTATGATTATGATTATGATTATTATTATTACATATACACAAAACATGGTACTACTACTGATGAGTAATTCAATAAAACTGGAGTTCTCAAACTTTTTTAAATAGCCGATGAGAAAAAAAGCTACGAAATGCTTAATTTCTATCGACATGCTAAAGTACTGGATAACCAATATAGCCAATGTAGCACGTGTGTACGCGACACAATTTGCGCTGTCGTTCTCCGCAAAAAATTGTTTTCTGCCAATATCAATTTATGTTTAAAAGCGGCGTGCCGCTGCGTTAAGTTTGTGCTATTAGGAATTTTCATATCCTTACAAGATGGAACAAAAGGTACAAATATACCAAATTCTGTTTGAAAATAAATCAAAAACATACTTTTTCAATGCAGCATATTTCTTCGTATAAATAATATTACTATTTATTTATTTGATATATTACAGGATCGAGAACCATAGTTTCACTACTTGCAAGTAAAATATGATAAAACAAAATTAATTTGACATTTAAAATGAATAAATAAATAAAACAAAAATAGAAAGCAACAATGGAAGTAATTCTTCGAAAAATTGAATTTCGTATAAACTTGATAATGAAAGTAATTATAGTCACATAAAAAGATATGGAAGGCTTATAAATTGTCTGTCCAAACTGTATCGTATTAAATTTTCAGAAATTTTCTCAGGATCTACAGTTGCGAAAAATGTACACCTTTTATTTTCATGGCGAGTTTCATTTTCTAATTTGCCTTATGTAATAAAAAAAAGAATGTCTGCTATTTTCGTTGTTAAAATCCTCAGTTTCCAGTGCGTGTAAATTGTCTGCTCGACTAGAAATCTGGAATTGCCCGAAATATCAATTATAATTTTGAAACGAAATCGAACATTCATAAATAGATTCATATGGTCAGAAAATAAAAGCGTGTCATTGGTCATGTTATAAACATCTATAATAGCCATTTTTTCAGGAAAAATATTTGCTCCAGCCGCCACAATTGTATATTCATATAATTATAATGAGCTTCAACTAAAATTTATGTAACAATTAACATAAGTAAAATTTATGAATGAATATATGTACTTTTGATTATAATAAACTAAAATTTTATATAATTTAATTTAAACAAATGTGAAAATGTCACCTTACATATATAATATGATAAATTAAAAGTTTTATGTTTTATGTTCTCTTCTGAGAGAACAAGTGCGATGATGATGAATCAACCAGAAACATATTAATTGCTGAAACGAAAGTATTACAAAATGTTCCAAAATGGCTGGTTATGATGATACTAAAATTAGTTAGACTTATCTTGCTCTGACTGCTGACATACATATAGTTATGGTGAAATCATACAAAATCATACGGATTATAAGGTAGCATCTTCTACAGAGGGCACAAGTGTTACTCATCAATATAAAATGAAAATAAATGACTTCTGATCTGACGCCTGGCCTCTAAACCGCAGGGTAGGCATAAATCAGGCTACACGATGGCTCTTTGTGTCAGTAAAAGTGAGAGGCAGGATGGTGTACCGTCTCTATAAAACGTACACAATCCCGAATTTGAAAATTGTAAATCCAGTTTATTATTTCCATAAATACAATTGGAATTTTAATAAATCAAAACCGAACCAAACCCAACCTAATACTCAACTTAAACTGATATTACTCAATTTAAATTAATAATACTCAAATTTTGCAAATATTGCTATTAATGGTTCTGTATAGTTCTGTCCAAATCTCATCAACTATTTTAAATATTCGATAAAAAAAAGCATATAGAACATCATCAGTGATCACAACATAAAGTGACTCCTAAAGCAAACTTTCAGAATGGTAAAATCAAACACTTGAAACGTTATATTTCTAGCTGGGTTAAATGACACGTTTTCAAGTTGGTTGGGGCAAAGTTTTTATTTCCTTGCCAATGGATGACAGAAATGCCAGATATAAAAGAACCATACTTTTGTAGATCGTATGCACTTAGATTTAATTCAATATTATCATTTCTTCCAAAAATTTTATCTATCTAAGCATCCACTAGATCGTGTTAAGATATTAGCAGCTCAGACCGATTAATGATAGATTGATCATCCTGTATATCATAACAGAGCTATGTTTTATTATAAATAAATAACATTATTCAAAACAGTTAATGTTATTAGCTTTAGTTAGTTTCAAGGAGTGTGGTAAGGATAAATGTGTAATTTATTGTAAAATTTACGTTATTTTCGTTAATGTTAGTTTACATATTTATGTATTTTAGTTTTAAGAGAGAAGAACTTTAATATATCATTAAATTCTCTGTTATTATAAAATGGAGAATACAGATCTGTATTCACTGTGTAACAAAAGTAAGCTGACTGCCCAAGTTTTCTAAAATGCTTCGTGCAAAAGTTCAAGGGTTAAAAAAATCTTGAAATGGTCATGGAAGGCCCTATGAAGGCCAATTTTAAAATTTCAAATAGAAACCCCTATATTTTGTTACCGATTCGTGTAAAAGATATAAAAAGAACCTATTTTATTTAGAAAATTTTTTTGTAAAAGTTACCGGAATTTGTAGGCAGAAATCGAATGTGAAAATCTACGAAATCTACGAGTAACGAAACAGACGTGTTGTTTGTTGAGTGAGCCATTGTTTTCAAGAAGGAATTTTTAAGTAGGAAATTAGCGAGAAAACCATTTTTAGGTTGACTTTGAAAAAATGGCATTTGAGGATACACTTAAAAACAAATCTAACAAGTGAAAACAAACAATTGACTGAGCTAATTCTTGAAATACCATGCATAGTCAGTGTTGATTTCTTTATCACATTACACATACAAACATGTGACACATACATAACTGATAATCAAGTATAGTACATATTATAAAATTTCCGCATAATTGGCGCCCTCACGGGTAAACAGTGATGTTTACGAAAAAATGTTTCAAACAAAAGTTTAAAAAAAGTTAAAGAGATTGTTTAATTTTTGATAAGGAACATTTTTTACATTTCAACTTTTGTTCTATCTCTAACGGTTTGCAAGATGGGTCCTACGGACCCAAGACCCAATTGACCTATGATGCTCATTTACAAACTTGACCTCACTTTTTACGCCCTGAGTACGCTGTAAAAATTTCAGCTCGATATCTTTTTTCGTTTTTGAGTTATCGTGTCCACAGACGGACGGACGGACAACCGGAAATGGATTAATTAGCTGATTTTATGAACACCTATGACAAAATTTTTTTCCTAGCATCATTATTTTTTAGGGTTACAAACTTGGAACTAAACTTAATATACTATGTATATTTCATATATACATGGTATAAAAATATGATTTTGTACGTTAGCAGTGCAAACAGTGGTACTTTTCCGTTTCAATACTTAGATAATATGAAAAAAAGGAGTTTAAAAAAACAAAACTAGTCTCAAGTTAAAAAACAAAAACTATTCTCTAGTTGACTTTCACAATAACCTTGAGTGAAAATTTCGAATTTGAGATTTAAAATCAGAATTAAGCTTAGATTAATTCATCATAAGATTCTTATTGAAATTGATTTAAAAATAGCCTTAGTTTTTAAAAAAGGTGGCTTACCTAACAGAATATACATCTATTTTGAAATTCTATAGGAAGAATGGCACTTTCGATTTCTGCTGTAACAGTACTTTAATTTTGAAAATTTTTCCAAAAAAGTGCTTCTCTGAAAAGTTCTTCTAGTACTGTTCCATTACTTTTGTTGCACTCGATATAACTGATGTATTAAATATTATACGATGTAAAACAAAGGATATAATACTAATTTTCTATTTATATAGGTTAACAAAGTAAAAAATCTATAAGATAAAAATATGGTTTTATTAATGACACTTTGCATCAAAATTTTCCGACATGTTGGGAGTGGAGTCACGCCAAACGACCCAATATTTTTGTAAACCACTATTATTCTCTCTTATTATCTTGCACAGGTCGTTTAAATGACATTTTTCCTGTGTTCCACATTTAAAACGCTCCAGTTTCAAAGTTTTTGTAAATGTAAATGTTGTAGGTTACACTGAAATGAACCCAGTCACGAAGTTTCGCGAGAGTCTTAATCACGAAACTATACCCTCGCTCTGTACTGTAGACTTCAAACTCAAAATTTAATTACCCGATACAAAAGAAATGAAAAGTAAAAAATTACACAGAAAACATTCATCTTATTTTTCATAATAACCTATGGATAGAACTCTTTTTTTCCTAATATGCAGAAAATTGAAAGCATTTCTCTTAACTACGCATGGATAGAACTTGATGAAGGCGATTATACTGAACACTATTGTTTACCTAAGCCAATTTTTGAAGAAGAAAAGCAAAATCAAAACACATTAATACGTTTGTGATAATTCAAATCAAATAACCGGGACATAATTTAAATCATAATAAAAGTTACCAAACATGCAGCATAATTTGGACGTGCGCCGAAAATGCGAAAATTCTTTTAAATCACAAATACATCATATTTCGATTAAAAAGATGATAGATGTTCAAAGAAATTAACAACTCGAATACGAACTCTTAGCGACTATCTGAGGATGGCTTTTAAAACGTCGATAAAAGAAATTTCTCCAAACTAAGTTTATACTTTACCAAATTGTTTAATGACCACTGGTATACAATAAATAAAGTACAATATTTTCTAATATGAACATCACCGACATCGTATGAAAGGTATTTATTTATCTAACATTATGAAATAATATTTCGACACGTTATTTTAGAAAAGACTACACTAACATTCACTCACTCACTTACTCTTTCTATTAATTTACTGGACTATTCCAATGGTTTGATATTCCTTCTTCTTTTTGTGTTTATTATCCTATTTTGATTGGGAAATGAATGTGAAAATCTTTGTTCATCAAATGGACATTTTTACAAGATGATTCAAATGAAAATTGTTTTATAAGAATTTAAGTTAGAAAATTGCATTTGATTGCTGAAGTATTTTATATTTTTAGTTGATTGAAACCAAAGTAATCATTTTAGTTAGAGAAATGATTTTCTACTCCTTTGTGTTGCTTCTACGTGTTTTATACGTTGCTTATACGTCTTTATAAACGCCTTTTTCAGAAAATATAATTTCGGTATTTTATTATTGTCTTCAATATCGGATATCTACAGTCATGTGTACAGTGTATAAATTTGGAAAACAATTGAACTCCTAACAGTCAATGATAAACTGTTACATTTTCCCATGCCACTGTATATTTTGGCATATTGACCTATAAATGGAATATTTTGACAACATGTGGTTAAAGGTAATACACATTTGTCTCTCCATTTTTTTTAACTTAATAATTGCTCGAATCTCGAGGTATTATTTTTCTTAAATTGTTAAAAAGAATTGTTGGATTGATAGGGGCACATCTTAAGCAGACAATATATTCAACCTGCGTTTTCAGAGTCAATGAATTAGTCACTCTGATTTATACCTGAAATAAAATAGGGAATATTCATGTATTTTTTTTATATTTTTAATTCATTGTTTACACCGTTATATTAAAGTAAGAAATATAAATACTGTTTAAAAATGCTGTAATTAAGTTTTAAAAAATATTTAAAATACAGTATAATTTTGAAATTTTTAAACGCAGTTTTTTGGCGCTCTCTGTTGATGACGCAAAAGTGCGAGATCTGTCAATTGGCGACAGTTCAATGTTTAATTTACAAGCTAAAAAAATGAATTTACAACACAGAATTTACACTCGTCATTATTCAGTTTTCTTATAAAAAGCCGTAGAATAATATAACTCAATGAAATAACAAATAAAATGTAATTAATACCATACAATATGTCAACAAATTTGACAAGCCAGTACTATGATGTCACGTTCGCATAAAAATTAAAATTTCCGTTTTCGAAATGTTTAAATGTCTCACTGAATTTGTACTTTTATTAACTAATTTTAAGTAATTAAAAAGATATTAATTACTAAAATAATGGTTTAGTTGAAATGCATTCAAGAAAGTTACGGAAGAAATTTGAAATATTTGAACCAAATTTAAATTCCATGAATATTCCCTATAGGAATTTGAATTCACTCCTAATTCTTCACTCATAATTATAAAATCGTTTCTCATTACAAAAACAAAAAGTTGGAAGCTGGTTTATTCGTAATATTTCTCGCAAACACTGAAAAACTGAAAACCGCATAGCTATAACACTGAACATTTTACAAAAAAACTGATTTTTATAAATTTTTGTGAGTTGATTTTTCTTAAAATAAGGTAAATTTTTGCAAGCAATACCCGTCGAAACGATTCAGTTTTAAAAAAATAACGTTTCACATAAAAAATATTTCTCTTCTATTTTAGAAAAACTTTCTTATTGAAAATGTTCTTCTGTCTTATTAGTTGTAAAGAATAGTGAGAACTAGGATGTGCTAAGATGTTAACTCTACATTTTCAATTTATTTCTCCGATTAAGCTTGATTTCAATCAAATTTCAATTTAAAAAAAATACATCGATTAGATTTTTAAATATTTTCGTTATTCCTTTTTGTTAGTTTCCAATATTGAATCGTATTACATACCTAGTGAATTAATATGTTACTGATTGTTCACTGAAATGCCCATTTCTGGAAAAATTTTTCTTTAAAATTATAAAACTTCTTGTAAGATGAAACTTCATGGGCAGTTTTAGAGTATTCATATGCTTCTCAAAAGACGGGATATTTACACTCAATGAAATGAAAAATTCTGTGTGAATTAAAAATTTTATGAATTTATAGGTGTATTATTTACCGCACCAACGTATAGATGATATTATTCGTATTATCTATATCGGTTCGTTTCGCTCGCTGCTATAGGTAACACAGATAATATAACAATCGTACAATTGTATTATATATTATTTGTGAAAAGTACTAAAAAGTACAATACTAGAGTATTGCCCTCAAGGGATGGATATAAATTACAAAAAATAAATTACTTTTCTGAATAGTTTTCCACGTATATATAGGCTGTATGTGCATATCGTGTGAGCTACCAAACCTCAATCTTAATATCCTGAAATTATTAAAATATGCAATTAAATTTCTGACAGAAAACCTTTTTCTATAGTATTTAGTATCGTAAATTAATTTTTACTCTCAATTAGAATAAACTTCTTTAAATATCGATTTCTTAAAATTTTAGTTCTAGAGGCCCTAGAAAAAAATGCCGAACACCACACTTCTACATACTAGAAGGCATTTTGGTTTCTATATTAGGCTTTTATAATAAGATCTCAAAGCCACAAGATCAAAAATATAAACCAATATTTGCCATCAATGAGATTTATGCTAAACTGATTAATATCAAAACTTTATAAACCACGCATGAAATATTCACCACGAAAAATTCATAGGCGGAGAATTATTTGTTAAATTCGAAATTAGATAATTATTGTTAACCACACCCAACACACCCTCGCTTCTAAAAAAATTTCAATCTTCAGATAAAACTTGTGCTTCAGATTAGAAGGTGACTTGTAAAAGTTCATCATCGAATAAAACCAAAGTTACCGTAATAAAAACCTGCGTCTTGTATGAGTTTCATTATTTTAGGAGTTTCCATGGTAATAATATAATACTTCATCCTTATATTATACTAGCAGATACCCGCCCGCTTTCCTGGGAAATTTTTCGTCTAAAAACAAGGTCTATTACGTTATAGCCCTCAACTATCCTCCCTTTTGTTCACAATTTTATGAATTTTAATTTTTTGATGGGGAAATCGAACTTTTTGAAAATTAAGTTCTGCCCATGATACTCGCTGACATTGTACCTTTCTATAGGCCCAATTATAAAATAAACATGATTTTTATACTTTTTGGATCAAAATTACACCATCCACTGAGTTTGATCAAACTTCAAAACAAAATTTTTTTATCATATTTTCTCGATTTTATTCGTACCCCTTAAAAAAATTGCAAAAAATCTAGAAATTCTCCAATTTCGATAAAACTCAGTAAAAAGGGAAATTTTGACCCAAAAAGTACCAAAATCGGGTGCATTTGACGCCTTGTCGAATAGTTTTTCAGATACGGACTAAAATCGATCCAAATAGTGCGATATCTCAGAAACTCTGCAACAAATCATTAAATTGACCTGATTTTAATACTTTTTGGATCAAAATTGCCCCATCCACCGAGTTTCATCAAATCCATTACTTATTGTAGATGAAATAATTTTTAAAATTGGTAGTTAATTCAAAAATGAAGAATGTTCATGCAAACTATCATCCTCTTTTCGCCACCAAAATTACAGAGTTTCATATGAACTCTGCCATAGCTTCATATAAACTTTCACCTTATACAGATCGACCCTATACACAATCTCTCTCCTTTTTGAATTAAAAACTGAAGTGATTGATTTTTCTTTTTTGATTAATGTGTATTTATTTTTATGGACAAAGTTGGATACCAATTTCAATACTTAAAATATAAATAGGAACATGTAATTATTTAATAATTTTTATTTGACATTTAATATATCTATTTTACAAAAAACGTGTGAATTATTGAAAATTTCATAAAAAAACAGCGAAAAGTTTTTACACAACGAATAACATCACATAATTAATTAAAGGCTAATTTGAGTCGTGTAATGACTTTGTATCGCTTTGATTTTTAACGGAACACCCAATACAGGGTAGGCTATAATATGTATAACAATTTATATGTATTCTTTATATACTATCTGGGCAAAAACAACGTAAAATATTTTTAACTTAACATTTTACGCGTTGATTTATAGCATTAGGGAAAACTTGAACTTTATGTAACCATTTCCATTGATTTGTGTTAAAAACAAAAAATTAGGAACTAAAGGAAAAGGTAAAAGGAAAATATAAATTTTACTAAAGTGTGAAAACTTTATAGGTATTACGTATTGATGGAATTTATTCGCGTGTTTCTTCACAGAAAACTTACCATTAAAGATATAATCTTTGCGGACTTCTATTTCTATTTGAATAGGACATCTAAGAAAAATTTATAATTCAAAAATAAAAACAAAATTACCAGAACTAAATCAAAATTGGCGAAAACAAACAATTAACTTAGTCAATTGTTGAAATACCTTGTATAGAAATGAATGACAGTGTTTGCATTATTTTTTTATAAATTAGAAGAGTTTAAAAAACCAACACAATTATGACTTTTATTTGGTTTTCAAAAAATTCGAACATTTTTGAAAATTCTTTCTAGAATTTTTTCCCATTTTTGGAGAATGTTTCACAAGACTACTAATTGAAGCTAACTGCAAATTTTCAACTAGAAACCTATGAATTTTTTATAATTTTGGAAAAAATAGACCACTACAGTTTCAGTACACATTCTAATTTGCGCCATCATGGGAAAACTATGATATTAACGAAAAAATGTTTCAAAGAAAAGTTCTTTGTTTTTTCTAAAGCATAGAAGTACCAATGTTTAAATTCAAGCCTTTCTATTTATTCATCAACTTCCTACATTAGCAAGCTTATTTATATAGATAAGAATAATTCTGGTTAAACTGTCCTTTCAAATTATTTAATTAATAATATCCATTGCAAAAAACAATCGATCCATCCCTTTCAAAATGTACGACAATTCACATTAGAACCACAAACTCACTGAACAATAAACTCTTTTCTTATTTAGTCGAAGTATAAACAATTACTTTCTTTTGCTTCATAAGTTACGAGGTATATCATATGCTATGACTGCGTTTTGTTAATCCTGCTAGCATAATGTTTAGAAATTATTGCTGTTAACGAAGATCTGTGGAACAAACCTTACGTTTCAATCGTTGAACGATTAATATTAAAATTCCCTTGAACTATAGATTCTAAATTGAAAATTTCATCTGAAGTGTTTCAAGTCAACTACGTCCTCCTGTAGCAGATGTAAGAAAAGGTTTATTTCATTTATTAAACACAAAAGTTTCATTTATCCCTATTTTGTTTTTTACTAATTTTTTTATATTTTATTGGTCTAGTTAATTATTTTTTCATACGTTTCCTAGCGTAACGAGCGTAATCTTGTGAAAATTCCAAAGGCTTGTACTAAATGCTGAATTTGTTACTTAACCAAACGAGTTTGATATGTACATAAACAAGTGAAAACAAACAATTGATTGAGTTAATTGTTGAAATACCATGTAGAGACAGTGTTCATTACTCTGTCACATAACACATACATACATGTCACACATATATAACTGATATAGCCATAACATACATACTATACAATTTGCGCATAATTTGCCCTCTCACGGGTAAACAGTGATGTCTACGAAAAAGTTGTTTATTTTTTATAATGAACATTTTTTACATTTAAACTTTTGTTCTATCTCTAACGGTTTACAAGGTGGGTCCTACGGAACCAAGACCCAATTGACCTATGTTGCTCATTTACGAACTTTACCTCACTTTTTACGTCCTCAGCACGCTATAAAAATTTCAGCTTCATATCTTTTTTTGTTTCTGAGTAATCGTGATGACAGACGGACAGACGACAGACAGATAACCGGAAATGGACTAATTAGGTGAATCTATGAACGCCTACACCAATTTTTTTTTCTTAGTATCAATATTATTAAGCTTTGCAAACTTGGAACTAAACTTAATATACTATGTATATTTCATATATACATGGTATAAAAATACATTTAAAATTTAACATATCGTACATTTTAACAAAATTAATATTTACATAGCACTTGAAAATATTATTGAACATTTTAAAATCAAGTGATAAAGAATTTATACACAAATTTTCCTTGAAAATTTATACTCGTATGCCTAATGTTTTGTCATATCTTAAAAACTATACAACCTAAGTTAAAAATATGGTATTTAGAACAGGCTCTGGATGGGGTTGAGTGTGCAAAATATGAGTACTGCATTTTGTCAATTGATTCTTGATCAGAAAAGCTTATAGATTAATATTGTGAATCTTGCCAGAAACCATATTGGTCCAATTTTTCTATACCCCCTACCCTCTCCAAAGAAACAGTTAAATGACAATGTTTTGAATCAAGTAAAGTTACTCTTGATTCTATGGATTATTTAACGTCAAAAAGGCTCCTTGTGATTTTTTCGTAAACTTCTTCGTTTTCGAGATATTTAATGTTTGGAAAAACTTCAAAAAGGCCCTTTTTAAAAGCTAAAAAAGCAGGGCATAAAAGATGTTTAATTTCCACTATTATCACTAAGTTAGACAGTAATACTAAATATTTCAGTCTTATACACTGTTATTAATAAGAATTATAACATCTTTAAAGAATTAAAAGTTGAGACTTTAGAATTAAAGAATCTGTAATTTCTCTTCAGAACTTCATAAAGGATGTTCAAACATTATTTTAGAAATTTGATAAACTCAAAAATCTAATTTTATGATCTTTTTTTAGCTTTTAAATTTTTGGAGTTTTTCCGAACATTAAACTGTTAATATCTCGCAACAGAAGAAGTTTACGAAAAAATCACAAAATTTTTGACGTTAAATAACCCATAGAATCAAGAGTTGCTTTGACTTGATTCAAAAAATGTCATTTAACTGTTTCATTGGAGGGGGGGGGGATACAAAAATTGGAAAAATAGGGTTCCTGGCAAGATTCACAATATTAATCTATGAGCTTTTCTGATCAAGAATCAATTAACAAAATGCGGTACTATATTTTGCACACTCAACCCCATCCAGCGCCTGCTCTAATTATTAATTTATAGCGAGTATATTTTTACATAATTTAAGGCATTGAGAAATGATACAACACTTTCAAATCTTACTAGTCTCGTTTTATACCTAATGATTTTTGAATTACCGTACTTTCCAGAAAATTTTCATAGCCTGTGCGTACAAGAAGTGCAAAAATTATATATGGTTCGAAGATAACATAGTGCTAGATAAAAAATCTCCTGCGAATAATAGTATCTCTCCTACGTACCTTCGTAAAAAATAACGTACGGAAACAGTAAAAATGGGTTTAGAGATGCTTTAAATGAACCAAAAATATCGATTTGATTTTGTTTTAACAATTATTTTTTTACATTCTATGTCTAACAGTTTTCAAGTTATCCTAGATATGAAATAAATTTCGATTTTTGTTCCAATTTTCAAGATCAATTTCGATTACCAAGTAGTCATCATCAGTATGAATTAGCTAATCGCAATTATTCTTATTGTGTATGTTACTCGTTGCTACTTTGGTGGCGAACTGCCAAGTTTTCTTCTATCTCCCGCTAGCTATAAAGCAGAGTAAGCTTTTTATTAAACTTGAAAGCCCAAGTCCAATGTAGCTAAAATCACTGTTAAATTCGACGGAATATCCATGCAGAATTGTTCTGAAATTACAATACTAAAGTAAATAGAAAATTTGTATATACCTACTGTTGTTCTGTTGTAATTGATTATTCAACGGGTTGTCTTTAACTTATTATATTAATTGTCAAATTGAAAGAGTGAATAAGTAATAAAATTATTTTAATCCAATGATGCATAGAATTATTATTTTTAACTAACTCCAATAAATCCTATGTAATAACTCCCTTATACTACAAACTACACCCTATAAACGATCATACGATATTTAATAATGACTGGTATAAATTTGAAAATAAATAACAAATTTTTAAGCATAAAATATTATACTATAGATTCAACTTTTAATGTTGAAAATTTATTACTAGTAAAATGTCTACGCATAATACTAAATATACAGGACGTTTTCTTCGACATGTGCTTTTTTTACAAAAAATAATAAAGCTAAAAATATTTTGTAACGCTTTCTTTATAAAAATCAGCTTTTATTGCACTAAAAGTAAATATTAATTTTTGCCGCATCATCCATATTTGATTGTTAAAGAGTAGCAACTTTCAAGTAGCATTTTGACGCCAAAAAACCTTGTTTTTCTGGTATTTTAAATAGTTACTGAACATTGAACAAATAACAGTAACTTAAAGCATATTTTTCACCCTATACCAGAAAAGTAATTTTATCCTATATTGTTTTACCAGATTTGACTGACCAGATTTGTTACATATATGCGAAGCTGGTTGATGTTGTTAAACATCTCCAAAAAAATAGCATTTAGCTAATAGTATAGGAAAAGCATATTCCCGGACTCTTATAATTGCTGGCCACAGTGCCAGCCGAGTGCAAAATCGTTCAGGAATAGAATCATTTTCTTATTAAATGCTAAAACTATTAGTACGCCACTTTGACTATATGCCTCACATTACATACATACGATCACTGAATAACTTTCTAAATTTTTTCTTTCAATTCCTTATTTAAATAAAAAATTTAGAAACTTATTCTTTTAGTACTTCCTTTAGTTAAAGTTGTAAACTAGCTGTTTAAGTTTTAATGTAATACAAATGAATAATAATGTTATGTTATAGAATGAACTGCTGAAAAATAAAAATTGAGTGACTGAAAAATTCTCCATTTTAGTGGGTATTTATTATTTGGAAGGCGTACGCGTCAGATTTTTTTTTATTCCTTTATAGCAATACAGGAATCTTCACCTAAATTAAGCGATCTAATTTTATTATAAACGTCTATGTATTTTTGTTTGAAGGTTATCGGTATGTGGTGGTTGGTATATTAAAATTTGGACACATAATATTATATGGTTTTGTCAATAAACTCACAAAATTTTTTTAATGTGGTTTGAAGTAGGTACGTACATAAATATATCAATCGATTACACCTTTACAATATTAATAGCATAAAATTTATATTTATATCACGTGATTTTTTAAGGTATATAATAAATATTAACTATATTTTTTAAACCTATATAAATTTTAACTAGCTGTGTGTTGTAGTACATAAAACTGTTATTTATTATAGTACTAACAATATAAAACTCAACCATTCCGATACTATTTTTTAAAAATTTTTTATTGTAAACAAAACGAAAAGTTAGTTGAAAATATGGCGGCATCTTTTTTACAAATTTTGTATTTCAATATTTTGTTAATCACTTCGACACTTTAAAAAAACTGAAAATTTTAATCATGAGTACAGTTGTAGATTAACAACAATAATTCACTTCAATTATTAATCAAACAATAATTAATATTCTGAATAACAAGGTAAAACAAACAATTGACTGAATTAATTGTTGAAATACCATGCATGGACAGTGTTGATTACTCCATCATATTTCACATACATACATGTCACACATTCATAACTGATATCCCCATATAATACATACTATACAGTTTACGCGTAATTTGCGCCCTCACGGGTAAACAGTAATGTTTACGAAAAAATGTTGCAAACAAAAGTTGGTTATTTTTTTATAAGAAATATTTTTTACATTTAAACGTTTGTTTTATCTCTAACGGTTTACAGGATGAGTCCTACGGACCCAAGAACCAATTGACCTATGTTGCTCATTTATGAACTCGACCTCACTCTTTACGTCCTGATTACACTGTAAAAATTTCAGCTTGATATCCTTTTTCGTTTTTGAGCTATCGTGTTGACAGACAGACGGATAGACAACCGAAAATGGACTAATTAGGTGATTTTATAGACACCTATACTATACTAAAATTTTGTTCATAGCATTTATATTTTTATGCGTTACAAACTTGGGACTAAACTTAGTATACCTTGCATATTACATATATGCATGGTATAAAAATTATTATTCGGAAAATTATTATTGTAATAAAATTATTAGTTTAAAGCAGTTAAGTTACACACTTTGGGAATTTGATAGTGAGGACTATATGAGTTGCATTCATACGAACAGTTGTTTGCAATAGTTATGGTTCAAATGCGTTAATTGTTTCGAATCTTAATCAAGAATGGATAATCATGTCCAATATAATACTCACTTAATAAAAAAAAAAATTATTTTACCATCATTAATGAGGAAATTGTATTTTTCAGCCTACTCCTAAACTATTACATGCGCTGATTTCATTTATTCACATATTCAGTTATTTAGCTTCTAAATTGCTTGATCAGATTAAAAAAGTAACCGCTTACAGCCACAGGCATGTCTATAATTTGTATTCCAGCTATTTTATCGGTATCACTCTTACTTTCTCTTACGTTCTGATAGCTTTTTAATTAATTAGCTGTCACCAATTAAAAGGTAAATTTTATGCTATTCTCGCTGTTCTGCTTTTACGATTTCATAAATTTTTTATTTGTTAATGTTTTTCAAATTCTTGAGCAGAGAACATTGGTCATTCAGGGCAATTGTGTATTTCTAAGAGTTAAAAATTGTATAATGGCTGTTTGTGAAATGGTGTTGAGCTTTCATTCTCAATATCACTGTCATGTAAGCACTTTAACTGATTTGACTATAAAAACATATTAAGTATTAATTTTATCGCGATCTGCGTAAAAACATTGTAGGAGTAATTACTAATGCATTTTAATATCCTCCAAAAGTAGAATACTTTAATAAAATCATAATTTTAAGTTCAATGAAAAAAAAAATTTTTTATACTTCCTGTTAAAATTTCAGAAGATTTTAACAAAAGGCGATTTCCAATACTTTGAAAAAAAATTAAACCACAGTACTAATCACAATTATAACAAAAGACCGTGTTATTAATTATAATTTTACAAAATATGATTGTTTCAAATGTAAAATGATCCCAAGAACTGGTTTGCTCCTCAAATTTGACTTGAGAAACTTTAAAAATTTTTGGTTATAAAATAAATGAAGACACCAATCGTTTGTATTTCTATTTTGTTTATACAGTATCAACCTCAGTTAAGGTAGTACCAGCATGAAATCACTTTTCGACAGATTTGGTCGAATTTTTTTTCTCGGGTTTATAATAGCTTTATTTATGAATTCCTAAAATTTCATAATTTTTGACCGTTTAGATCGCGAGATATTTAAAGACAAAGTTCGCGATTTTGAGGGTCATGTCCCATTTAAAGCATGTAAAATGTCCGGTCTCTGCAACTATTTTTTATGATATTATTATATATTGAAGAAAAAGTAGAAAAAAATGCTTATACAATAAAATTCTAAAAAAAAAATTTAGAAATTAATTTTCACTTTCGAGATATTAATTTTGACGTAAATTGATCGAAATTGGGACGTTGGCATAATTATTTCCCATTTTAAACGGTCAAAATTTCTGAAACTTTGGGAATTAATAGTAAGCATTATTAAATTCTTAAATTTAATTTTTCGTTAAATTCTGTCGAAAAAAAAATTGTACCATTGCTTTAACATAGAAACTGCAAATACCATGCTGGAACTACCTTAAGTAATTTATAGCTATCGTAAATATCTTTTTGGTATTCTCATGGTAGTGGATTCGATTGTCACCGTCGCGATAAACTAATGTTCAAATTTAATTAATTTGGCAGTACCTATATAGGACGTGATTGTAATGGTTCCGATTTTCGAAATCGAAATTTTCAGCATATCTTTACATTTCATGGTGGACCATATATTGACACCAATTTGGAGAAGAAGTATGTGTGTGTGTCAGTGTTCGTGGACATTTTCTTCCTGATCGATATCGCTCGAACAAAAATGGTATCGACATCGGGTCGATCGAATCCTATTAACGGCAATGAAAGGAATTTCGTAACATTCGATCGAATCTTTTTGAGTCTATAATGGTGTTCAGTTGGTGGAAATACATGGTTTTTTCATTAAAGGGTACTCTCTCAAAATAACTGATGAGCGGAAATAGTCATCGAAACACATATAGGATCCAGCAAAAAAGATGTAAACATATAGAATGCAACGAAATAGGATAGCACCATATGGACACCAGGCTTCCGATTGAGTGTCTACACTACCAAACAGCTTTTTAATCCACATACTTGATCAGGATTAGCTTTTTGTCATAAGCTCCACCCGTTAGAAATTAATTGGAGTGATTGGGTTCGTGCTTTTTATTTTTGATATACTGAGATAGTAAGGAATGTATGTTCATTGATTTATTACCTAGATTAGTAGCCGAAAATGTAATTTTGTTATCCAATGATGATAAAAAATAAAAATATATTTTTGATGCCGATTAGAATCGTTGTTACTAAAAATTAAAGCCATAATATTTATGTATATATGCTAACTTTTAAAAATATAAATTATATCATAACAGAAATAATATTGCAGTTGTAGACTTTTATGCAGAATAAATATATAAAATAATATTTTTTTTAAATAAAAATGAATACGATACGAACTGACACGAACTGTATGTAAGTGTTATATCTAAAGATAAAAAGGGTTGTACCTTGTATCACCCTTTGGTTCTTGAAACACACTCCTATATAAGAGATGGCAACTCCATAAAGTCAAAATTTATATGCCAAATCGTAAGTAACCACCAAGAGAATGGTGGTTTCGATTTCAAGTAAAATGAAAAAAAATTTTTAAACTCTATTTTTAAACTATTTATTTAAGTTGATTCTAGTTTTCGTAATTTAAATTACATATATACTAATTTGGGAAATAATACAGAATGTTGAGGAAGTAAGGTTTGAAAACGTGCTCCTTATAACAAAAAAAAATATCATCGATTAGTAATCAATGAATGAAGGTACTTAAAGTGAAAATTGTCTGATTATAAGTCTGCATATTTGGAATCAATGTATAATTAGTTGGGGATATCAATGTCAAATCCAACAAGCCTTCAGGCTGAGGATGATATAAGGTACAAATATTGAGGATGATACAAAGTATTGTAGAACGGTGAAAGTGTAAATGGGCAAAAATATTTTAGATGTGTGGAAGTAGAAAATTGGCGGCTGTTACGCGATACTAATTCCATGGTTGTCTGAATATGTAAAGGAATAACTTTAACTGACTAACTGGCTGCTTAATAAATAACTAACATATCAACGCCTAACCAAAAATCCTGAGGCTAGGACCGTGAAAATTTGCGTATGGGTTGTTACACTTAAGTTAAGCATTATGGAAAGATTTTTGAAATTTCAACTCTGAAGGTAGTGAAAAAGAAGATGGAAGTTTGGAAATCTGCCACTTTGTAATGAAGACTTAACCGATTTTAAAACTTATTTCCCATATAGACCCGACCTGAATTTTGTTTTCAAAAAAATTACGGTCACGCGCCAAAACATTAAAATTCCTGATATTTTGAACAAAAAAGGGTGTAAGTGAGCAAACCGAAAAAGAAAGCTTTAGCACGGTAGTTTTAAAGTTTTAAAAGTTGTAATTTCCCAGCCAAGCGGGCGGGTAATTGGTGGTATTTAAAAAAATGGCTTAAGAAACATTTAAATGTTAATTGTGAGCTTAGTTACAACATTATCCCCTTAAAAAAAAGTGTTGTTATTCTTTTCCTTATACTTTTTCTTCTATATATACAGTGGAAAATTGTAATTAATACCGTTATCTTTTTAATTACATTTTCTCATTCTTACTTATATAACTAACTATAAGAATATATATTTATAATATAAAAATATACATATAAAAAGTAAATACACACCACACCAAGACGCAGTAAGTATTATTATTTAAATAATAATAATACCTTCTTCTTTCATACACATAGTTAATGTTTAGTAGAAAGTTTTCCATGTTTTATAAAATACAAGTGACTACCATAACCATATCTATGAAATCTGTGCCATTTATGTTGAATGTGGTAATTTTAAGTAATGTATAGTGATTATAGAGACGATTTTCTGTAAAGGGCATAACATCAAGCTTTGCAATTAATGGAAACTAGTTAGGGAATTGTGTTTTTAATACACGCTTCTTCTATTGCCATAATACAGATTTGATTTAAATCTATCTCTCCGGTAGAAAGAAAATCGATTGTTTTCGTTCTATTTTTAATAGACTCACTAAATTATGCATATGATCGAGAATAGTGCCCGTGACGTTCGACATTTCCATTTGTTGATGACACATATTGTACTGTAATTTGTTTTAAATTATTTTCATAATTAATACAACTTTTCAATTTAGTTTCTCTTGGTAAAAACGCTTAAAGAAAATCATTCATTGATATGGGAATAAACCATTGGTACAAATGATACAAATGTAAACATACCAAATGTAAACGTACCAAATGCATTTTTGTTTTTTTATTTTTCTCGCCAAAATTGAATAGCATGCCATAAACTGTCATGTGAGTAACCATAAAGCGTAAACTGTTTTGATTACTGAAAAAAATTGATACCAATATTTCAGAGAAAATCATTGCTTTCAAAATATTATCCCTGGAAACTACATTACGTTTGGTTGTTTAATTATATGTAAAATAATATTATTATCCCAAAATATTTTATTTTTCTTCCACCATCTCGTTTATTTGGTTCAATTTACTATTATTCTCGTTTATTTGGTTCAATTTACTATTATAAGTGTCACATATATATCTACTAAATTCTTTATATTTGCAACTAATCGAGATCATTTTAAATATTTAAAAAATGTCTACTATTTCTTCGATCGAACGCATGGTGTTCAAAAATAATTCGTATTTTGAACAACCTGTACAATAAGTTGCAATACCAATGCAAGCATTGTTTTTATGTTTGAAATGATAGTAATATTGTAGATTTTTGTGTTTTATGCAAAAAAATAATAAGCAAAAACTAATTAAAATGTAAATAAAATGGTCGTTCTACCTATCGTACAAGAGCCGAACCAGAAAGCCGAAGTTGCCATTCTCTTTTATTTTAAAATATATTTTATATTAATATTATTTAATGTTATTATTTTAATATTTAAATGAAGATAAAATGTACAATAATACTACTTATAAACTTTATTCGAGGTAAGTAGAGAGGTAAAGTATACCCTACCATATATCCACTATAACGGTATAACAATTTACTACAGTCAAAATACACTTGACATCATAAAAAATTGAATGAGTCTCGTATCATTCTCATTCGCTTAGCGCCACCGAAACTTAAGAACCAACGTGGTTGGACTTAATCTCCAAAAAATAATTAAATCTTCATATAATTGTCAATCGCATCTGGTAGTTAGGCTAGTTTTTGTTTTTGTTTTTTTTTTGTTTTTTTAAATTTAAATAATTCCTTTTTATCTATATAACTAAATATTTGGTATGATTATAATATTTGTATATATGTTGTAGGAAAAGTTGATCCTTCAGTTGACTCTCCATACGTAAAAACGACTGTTACTGGTCTTTTCTGTAAAAGTTTATTAAAACCAAAAATTGTTAAAATTTGATCATCATGTAACTGCTCTGAGGTGATTATCGCTAGAGTAAAGTATACTCTCAATGTCCTGTGGTAGTAAAAGTTAACTTTTGGCAAGGAAACGCCAATATGCCACTTCAATAATCATTTCTTCTTAAAACATCACCTCATTAAATTTTTTTAGTCGCAATTTTTAAATCTTTCACTCTCTGAACGCTATCATATTTCAATTTGATTAATGTCAGTGAATTTACCATGGAAGCCAAGCGTTTCTGTTGCAACTTTCCAAAAATTAGTTCTGACTTAATTATTACACTTAAACTAAATTAATTTAAAAGTAAATTTGTCACTATTTCACTACAACAAACAAACCAAATTATTTAAATTGAAATGAATTGTGTATCACTATTGTACTACACATACAAACAATAAATCAATCAAGACAAACGCACAATTTCAACACAACATATATCTCTGTCGAACTTCCCAGTAACTCAACTTTTACGAAACCGCAGCAGACATAGATAACTCTTCCTACGTAAGGTATGGTTACTCATTTTCAATTAACTGTTATTGATATGTATATTTTGAAGAGTTGCTTATGTTTTGTTTTTGTAGAGTTTACTCTGTTCAGGAAGAGCCAACTAACCATCGACTTTTACTGGATCATATATAACACGTGTGGAAAAAAATTTACTAGTTTCGCCCATTAAAATATTATATTCTTTATGATTAATCAAATATTTCTTCAGAAGTCACAAGTTCAGAGCAATAAATATAAATTCACACACATAAAGCTGTTTTGTAAAACAGCTTTATTAACTAAGAAATTTTGAAGCTTTCGTCGCTCCTGAAAGTTATAAATATTTGACAATCAAAAAACTTCATCAATAACCATAGCCTTAGTATATCTGAATTTTATTTTTGATTTTAAATTGGCTCCAATATTTTGAACAACAGTGTTTAATTACATACCCACTTATGTATCTTAAATGAACCACCCCTATATTACGTGATACCTGTGCAGGTTTACTTGTTGGTTAGTACTAAAATATTTAAATGTTTTTTATATTCATGCTATTATTGATATTATAAACACAAAAACAGGATATTAATTTTTTTTTCTGTAAAATTCTTAACAGTGTATATGTTTATGTAACTCTTTTACATTTTTGAATAAAATAATACTTTAAAAATTTGTATTTAAAAGATAAAAAAAAAGAACATTTTATCTGGTGGGTAACAAACCATTTGCATATTACACTATCTTGATCAAATTATTACACAGCTTGCTTGCATGCCATCTTGCTTACATGTAAATGGTAGTCCAAATTATTAAGAAGATTGCACACATATTATTGCTAAAAACATGTACTGATATCTTGATATTTAAGTCTTTATTTTTTGTGATGGTTGAAAATTATAGACATGAAATCGTAAATGAATTTCGAATCCTAATCGTTCTTTCGAATCTAAAAAAATGTTAATTTTTTCCGCAATAAATTGAAATATTCATGGTGCCAGGATATTTTTTAAGGCCGTCCAAACTTGCACAAAATACTTGCAAAATTATAAATAATTTACTTTGGTTACTTTTTAAACAAGAATATGTATATTGTACACATTTATTGAATCTGATTGTAAAACGATTGCATAATCTTAAGGAAATTATTATACTTTAATTTCATTAAGCCGTGACAAAATGATTTAGTCACGTTTCTTAAAAGAATTGGAAATGTTACAACTTCTATTACCTTAACAATTGACCCCAGTGGCTCAGTAGGTTGCTTCGTAATATACTCCGTACGAAGTATGTCTAGGGTAACAGGTTAGATTCCCGCTGCAACAATAAAAATTAATTAGTTCTTGTGAGAGACTGGTTAATAAGTGCATGGTATTTGCATGAAAGAGGTGTGCTGAGGCTCTGAAAATAATTATGGAGCTGATAAATGAAATGATCAGCGAGAAAATGGTAAAACACATAATGGTATTACAATATGATCTAAGTGTGCCCTTCGTGGACAGCCAATATAACGTAAGATATCCTAACCTAAAGTAGTACGTTGATATCCAAACTAAAACAAACTTCTTATCTGGTGATTTTTGGCAACATTTTTGTTATAATTTATGCCTTAATTTTATGTTAATTAAAGTGGGGTCCTCTTTCAGCTCCTAAATATTTAAGGAAAAAGTTATAAAAAGTTCTTTCAACACTTTCGGGGAGCCCTGTATAATTTATTACCATAAGAAACAATGCTATCGTTTTTTCACAATTTTTATTCATATTTTGTAGTACAATCTAAAACTCTTCAATCGATTTTCGATTTAAAGAAAATTTACTCGAATGAAACATTAATTTGTACATGTTTTTTGTGATTTTTTAAATCTTATAAAAACAATGCTATCATTTTTTCACAATTTTGTATTCATATTTTGTAGTACAATCTAAAACTCTTCAATCGATTTTCGATTTAAAGAAAATTTACTCGAATGAAACATTAATTTGTACATGTTTTTTGTGATTTTTTTGTGAACACTTTCTAAATTATGTACATTTAAAATCTTATAAAAACCACTTACTAATTTTCGATGTGAAAGTATTTAAAGGCATACTTAAAGATTTACAATTCCATAAAAAAATATTTTCTTTTATTTTTTCGCGTTTTAAATTAACATAATTGAAAGTGTGGGATTTTATTATTCAAACAATATTTTAAAAATCGTTACTTACTTTACTCACTAATGATAAATATGGAAATTTAAAGCGGATTAACTTGAGTATATTTTATTATTACTGATAGCAAATATATAGTCGGCATAAAAAAAATACACATTTTATTTTTATATATGTATGTACAGTTTGGAATGTATAAGGTATAAAGTTAAAATTAAAGATTTAAATTTTTTCTATGAAACTCTTAATCAAAGCTCCAAAAATGTGTCCAAAATGAAAACAAAACAAAAAGCTGTTTCAAAAAGTATGAAATTAATCCAAACTGTTTTCTCTCCTCCATGAGCACCATATGATATTTAATTTGGGGAGTTGATAATTGCGAAAATCGCGGATGCCGTCAAGCAGTCAATATGGAAGATATAAGCAGGCTCTAATTTCAGAAAAGCATCAGTGCTCTATGGAACAATCAGACAATCAAAAGAGTGTGATATTTTTTAGATGACAACTAAGGCTATCCATATATTAGTTTTCTTGAAAATGTTTATGGTTACTTGATATTCATATATTTATTCAACGCCTACTGACACCCAGTTTAAGCCGGTTATCGTAGTTCTATTTTAACAGTTTTAGTTTTTTTTTACAGCCGGGTTGTTGCTCAGCAAAATCATTTTCCCAATACGTTTCTCACTGTAACTTTTTATGTGTCGGTGCTAGCTTAAATAAAATAAAATAAATAATTTAAAAAAACTAAATTCGGGGACTGTATTTAATAAAATTTGAAGATATTGAAACTAGGCCAGTAGTTTGCAAAGTTACTTTAACAGTCGGGGCTCATTAATATTTTGACAGGTCTGGGCCCATTAATACTTAGACAGGTCAGGGCCCATTAATATCTAGTGGGTTAAAACACCCATTACATCATGAAGTTATCAAATCACTATGATTGCGAAGTTGTGATGTAATAATAACCTAAAAGTAAATAATTCTGCGTTTTACTTCTTAATCAATATTTCGAAAATTGCTTATAAAATCGTTAAATTAAAATGGTAACGTTGATTTCAAAAGTAGATTTCCCGAACATATTTTAAATAGAGCCGTTGCGTGCTGACTTTTAACAAAAATTTTTAATACAACCCTGATAAAACGTACGAAACGATTGTACACCAGAAAAAAATAATAGTTTTTTTTTTTCATAGCTGCAAAACGTTAGATATAATGTGCCAAAAAAATAAAATTAGCCTATTTAATCCAATGAATAATAACTTTGATGATAAGTGAGTGACCACTGTTGTGGTCATCTTGAAAAATACATGTTAAATAATACATTTTATAGCATTTTTTCGTCTACCCCTAAAGTTAATCTATCAAAACGGCATTGCTAAAAAAGTATATCTATATATATATATATATTTGAAAAGTATATATTGTTCGACAGTCATTATTTACTAACTAGGATTAACTGTTATCACTGTTTCACCATAAAAGTATATTCACTTTATTATGTCAGTGAGTTTTAAGTTTCTTTCTTCTGTTGGTTTATTTTTTTCGACAAATTGTGTGAAATTTTTATAGAATTATTTGATAATTTATCAGAGCTTTTTTAATTCCCAGGACCCCGCACATTTAATAATAAATTTGGCTGTTAATTAAAATTTCTTGATATTCTTGATTCAGGAAAATATTGCTATCATGATCAAAACTCTAAATAGATGAAACCCTCTAAGGACAAACTATCAAAATATCCAAAAACTGAGTTTTGCATTTCGATATGGAATAATCATATTGTTGTTGAATAGAAATTACTTCAAAATTTTAATATTCATAATAACATAAAATTATATCACTTAAAGGGAGGTACCTTTTTACTAAAGATAATTTATCGATTGAATATATTACAAATCTATAATGTTTGTTCAAAATCCAGTTTGACTTCGCAAAGCTTATGCACGAGGAAATCCTTTGCTTTCAGAAATAAAAAGGAGATTTGGTATTGTATATTGTATTGAAGGCTGGAAGGTAACCCTTAAACTATTGAATAGGTCCGGTTTTTGCATTTATTTACGTTTTTATTCAACATTAAATACCTGAAATTGCATGTCTTCAACTGAAATAATCTCTCTAATAATTAATTCATATAGAAATACAAGACTCCGATTGGGCTTTTAAGAGGCTGTAGTTCTTAAACGAATGGATTTGAAGGATTCTGCCCATTTTGGCTTTTTATCAGTATGACAATACCATCTGTGTCTAGAATTTTAATAAATTCTAACCAAAATCCAAATTCAATGTTAAATGTGCATGGGCCGTTATTTTTGATCGTATAACTGAAACTAAAAAAAAAACACTTCTAAATGAAATAATAATATCGTGGTCAGTTCAAAAAAATACCATTGTTTTATTCCCGGTTTTATTTGCAGCTCAACCCTTAAATATCGAAATATATTCTGTACAATCCTGTGACAAAGTCATATCTAATAAAATGAAGCACGGGCTAGAATAATGTTTTACTTTGTTTCATCATGTGTGTGCAAAATATTTTGATTAACAAAAATAGAATATTAAAAATATACCCCCGACTCTGATGGGTTAATAAATCTCTGATGGGTAAACTTAAAGGTCAATTTAAAAAATTGTTTTTTACTGAAACTGTCTATCATCATGTTGAACGGTTATGGTCAGCAAAATTCATTACCACTTTTTAGAATACTCGTACCGATTTTGAAGCTTCGCAAGGTATATTGCCTTGATTTAAAAATGTTCCGTTAGGTACTTCCGCATTAAGATAAACATAATTTCTAGAATAAATAATAGATTAAAAAAAACTAAAAACACGCTAAACTAAAAAGTAAGAAATAATTTCAAAAAAATCATTTTTCCTGAAAAAGCGCGGAGTGCTTACTTTCAATTATTATAAATACTTTTTAGACAGATATTGGTAAAGGTTTTTTTACGATACAATGATTTTTTTGAATTTATAGAAATAATTTTTTACTTTTTCGTTCAGGTAGTTACACAAGCGTGTTTTTTTTTAAACCATTGTTTATTTTGTATTTTTTAGTGTTTTAGACTATTATTTATCAAAACTTCAGTAAAAATATGGTGGGAACGCAAATAAATGTATATATTTTCAGATATGGAAATTGTTATCCCTGAAAGTCCCGATCAAGATAATCAGATAAACATATGAAATTATTGTATAATCGTTCCGTGATAATTATACCAAATTTCGAGTAAATCAGAAGGGTTCAAAATCATGTTCAAAGTTTCCGTTAAATATGAACATTCTTACATATGAAATTAATAAAAGCGTGTTTGTTTATAATCAAACATCATTTTTAGTAATTTAATAATTGAGTCAAAGTTTTGTCCAGTGCAATTCAAAGTTTATAAGAATTTCATAATTACAACTTCAAGGGTGTAAACGAGTAAAAATTGTACGCAGATAAATCAGGTAAATTGTCTTATAATTTTTTTTTTAACTTCGTTGTGTGTGTAACCCACGACTTTCTAGGGCACACTGTATGTCGATATATATAGAAGATTCAATCTTGGAGCACACATACATATCTCCGAATCAATTGTTTCTTGTTATTATTATTGATACATTCAAAATCTTTCAATTTTAATTTTCAAAATCAATTCTTAATAATAATATAGCTTTGTTAAACGATCAATTGTTTTTTGTGAATTGATTTGAGAGAAAGAATTATTGATATTTATAAAGGTTTTATTAGCCATCCGAAAAACTATTATTGATTTCACCTCGAAAATCAAAAATATAAATATTATAATTGTTTCATATCTTCACGTTTCTACAATGCGCAAGTAACGTTCAAATTATTGTATTTGTGTTGTACGAGGAATCAAGGAATGGATTTAGAAACATTTAGAAACATTACAATGTATAATTTTAATTCATTGAAAAGTCGTAGAAAATGCTTAAATTAAGCTATTTGTATTTTTGGAAGAAAACAAAACTCCGATAAGTACATTTCAATTTTTTGTCTATAACACCAATATTAAAAATAAACCTGATTTTTATATACACTTATTTTTCCTGAAACATAATTGAAAATAAAAACCAAAAAACATGCAACGATTTATTCTAGATTAATGAAAACAAGTTGTCTCAAGATGTCTTGGCTAAACAGGGGTCAAATTTGTTCTTTGAAGAAACAAAAGTAACTGTTTGAATTTTTTTCCTAATTCAAAAAGGGCCAAAAATTGATGTGAGTATCTAAATAAGAGCCCCGATTCACTTTACAAAATATATTATCAAGATTTATTTCACAAGATATATAATCTATAATTGATTATTTAAATAACTTATTTGAAAAAAAATTAACGCAAACATAATCCCTCCTCAAGTTTACGATAGAAAATTTGGAATTTCTGGGATAAAAGTAATAATTATATTCAATTATAAAATTATGAAATTGAATAAAAAATAATAATTATCATAGCTTATAGAACATAAAGTTGAGCGTAACTGTCAAGGATTACAATAACTAACTCTCAAAGAAAGCAATTTGTCTGGCCTCCAAAAGGCCATATACACCATATTCTATTTTATTAGTTTGTGGGTATATACCTATGTTTGTATGTTTATTTATTACATGATTTGAGTTGGTTTGGCTTTGATTCAACGATAAACTCGGTTTATTTTTTATTGAGTCTTTAAAGAATGTATTAGTTTCAGAACATTAAACTTGTGTATGATGTTTAGTATACCTACGATTTAAAACTATATAATACATTTATTGGAACTATATATAAAACATTATATAAAAACTGAGAAAAAACATTTTGGATTTAAGATCCTTCATTCAACCTGTGTACAGAAGGCGGCAAGGAACATTTTCTTAAAAATAAATTTATTCCTACCTGGAGTATATTGGGACTATCCCTATTCCCTATTCCAATGTCGGTGCTTTACTTGTTATTTCTGTCTACTTTGCTTAGTTTTTTTCCCGTTTCTCATTGTACAGGATTATTGAATAGGAAGTTAACACATCAATGGGAGTTTCTTACTAATTTTTGGCTTAGTTCAAAGGGACTCATGTCCTCTGCATCACTTTTCCGCTTGTTTTCATCAGTTGAATAATCTTCCTTACTACTCAATATTTAAAGTACGTCTCTGTTTAGCGATTGTATAGCTAAAATTGCAAATTCTTAAAATATTTAACTTTCAATTTGAAGGTTTTCCAACTGTCAAAATTAACAACTAGCTACAATATTAATTAATGTAGTACCAGCATGAAATCACTTTTCGACAGATTTGGCCGAATTTTTTTTCTCGGGTTTATAATAGCTTTATTTATGAATTCCTAAAATTTCATAATTTTTGACCGTTTAGATCGCGAGATATTTAAAGACAAAGTTCGCGATTTTGAGGGTCATGTCCCATTTAAAGCATGTAAAATGTCCGGTCTCTCCAACTATTTTTTATGATATTATTAACATTGGCTGATAAGTCCCCGGTCTGACACATAAATGGCGTCGCTAGTATTAAATGCATATTATTTTTATATAGTACCAACCTTCAAATGATTCGTGTCAAAATTTGACGTCTGTAAGTCAATTAGTTTGTGAGATAGAGCGTCTTTTGTGAAGCAACTTTTGTTATTGTGAAAAAAATGGAAAAAATGGAATTTCGTGTTTTGATAAAATACTGTTTTCTGAAGAGAAAAAATACAGAGTCCGGAAACTCATTATCAAGCCAAGTTTTTGCTTCCACTGTATTTTTTCCCTTCAGAAAACAGTATTTTATCAAAACACGAAATTCCTTTTTTTCCATTTTTTTCACAATAACAAAAGTTGCTTCACAAAAGACGCTCTATCTCACAAACTAATTGACTTACAGACGTCAAATTTTGACACGAATCATTTGAAGGTTGGTACTATATAAAAATAATATGCATTTAATACTAGCGACGCCATTTATGTGTCAGACCGGGGACTTATCAGCCAACCTATTATATATTGAAGAAAAAGTAGAAAAAAATGTTTATACAATACAATTCTAAAAAAAAAAAATAGAAATTAATTTTCACTTTCGAGATATTAATCTTGACGTAAATTGATCGAAATTGGGACGTTGGCATAATTATTTCCCATTTTAAACGGTCAAAATTTCTGAAACTTTGGGAATTAATAGTAAGCATTATTAAATTCTTAAATTTAATTTTTCGTTAAATTCTGTCGAAAAAAAAATTGTACCATTGCTTTAACATAGAAACTGCAAATACCATGCTGGAACATCCTTAATTATCACAAACAAAATAAATTATATATTTTTCATTTATAAAACTAATCACTTATTCACTTTCTATTAACTTTTCGTGGCACAGTAGGCTCAAAATTTTCCTATATTGAAATAAATTTTGGAGTTATGTACCACAAGATTTTCATCCATCATTCTAGAACCGGTTATACATGCGGTTATACACGCATATATAAACGTGGTTAGAATATTGCCGAAGGAAATACACCTATTGGTTTTGTACTGATGATAGAATTTGAAAAAAATTCGTCAAATGTTCATCGATCCTACCTAATAGATCCTAATAGATGTCAAAAATGACCATTGTTAAAATATATATATATATATATATATATATATATATATATATATATATATATATATATATATATATATATATTTTAACAATGGTCATTTTTGACATCTATTAGGATCTATTAGGTAGGATCGATGAACATTTGACGAATTTTTTCAAATTCTATCATCAGTACAAAACCAATAGGTGTATTTCCTTCGGCAATATTCTAACCACGTTTATATATGCGTTATGGCCTGATCATGCTTACCGAAATAGCCCATGTGTTGAAAATAATGTGATTGAAAATTACTCCAAGTAAATCTATCTGAATGATTTTTAAGGTTGTTGTCTTGCTGTGGGCATATCAACAGAAAATTCGAAATTTGTGTATACTTATTAGGAATATAATAACACATTAATTAAAAAAATTTGAAGCCGATTGACCGTCTCTAACTCGAGTTTAATACAATTAAAGCTCGGATAATTAACAGGGAGAGCCTAGAAAAGGTTGGGTTTTGTTGTGTTTTTTAAAGTTTTTTAGTTCTAGAAAAAAACTAGATTTAAGATATTTTCAAAAAACTAACTGAACATTCATGAATTTGTGCGTGCGAGTTTAAAAAAAACCAAAACTATTGACCGCTTCATTCTTGAGATATAGTCACTCAAAATTATTTAAATTTTTTGTGTAACAAAAAAAATTATATTTAGAGTATAAGTAGTGTAAGAGAGATGTCTATTATATACAGAATTACAGATGTTTATTTTCATGCTCTTATCGACAGAATACGTGATAAATGGACAGTTGAGTTAAAATCATGTTAAAATTAATACTTATTTGAGTGTGCTAAGCATATCTATACGTACATACCACTGCTGTATGATGTATTACACTATTTTTACAATATTGTGCAAAGACAACCACCTTAATCAAGAATATATTCTCAAAATCTTCACATTTATTAAGACCACTACATGAATGTCTTGATATATTCCAAATATAATACGAACAATTTAATTGGCTTTAGAAATATATACATAGATTTATATTATATTTGAAACTTAACATACACAATAAAGTACCCAATTTGATATTATTATTATTATTACTATTATTATAGTAATATTAAAACCAATTCGAAATTGGAATCAAAGAGACGCAGTTTACAGTTTACATGACAACTTTATTAAAAAATTTATTGGATTATCAGTTATATGTAGTTTTTAACGTTTCTTTTATTTTATTTTATTTTTTGTTATACTGTTATTTCTTACTAGCTCTCTGTTTAATGTTAGTTACTTTTTGCAAAGGATATCATTTTTTAAATTTAATTTTTTATCATACGTGAATTAATTAAGTTGTTTTATTAACAACATCCATAATTTTTATTGTTTAGAATGTTTTCAAGATAAAGTGAGTATTATTGATCTGGCGAACAAAAAAAAATTAAGTTAATGCCATGGTAGAATTAGACAAGGTATGCTCTTGCGCAGGTATGAGTAGGGTGAGCGTATTCTCTCACTCTCGGTAATTTCTCTCGCATGGTACCCAGTCACTAACATATTGATGGTGGGAAATGTCTGCCAGCAGTATGTAACGTTTGTGTGATCATTAGGAAGCTTATTTGGGAAGGGGCAGATATTATTTTTACAAATTGTATTTCCACCTTTCCATCTATCTTGAAAATGGTCACTCTGCCACATATATGCCTTTGTGAGAAAATGTTCGACCTCGTTTCAGGAGCTTATTTACCACGCGGCAGAAAATTAAGGTTCATGGATTTTTTACGTGCTATATCCTAGAATTTATCGCCATCTCTCGAAACAAGTAAAGTAACGAGACATTTTATCGTAAATATTATGTTTTTATTTAGCAATTGACTAACCTATTTAGCAAAAGTTTTCTTCTTTTTTTTTTTTATTAATCAGTCAATAATCATGAAATAATTTCAAATTCTACAAATTACAAGTATCTGGGTCTTAAGTTTTTTGCAAACTCTACATAATTTAATAGAAAAGGGGTATCAAAATGAAATTAAAACAACGATTAAAGTATTCATTGGAAATAAAAAGTTAAGTAGTTCTGAGAAGACTTAATATGATAAAATTTAATCTGTTACAACACATAGAAAGGAAACCTGCTATATAGACTATGGGAAATCTTCAAGGGATCTTTTTGAATAACACACATACCAACCTATTTTATCTACACAATACAATGATAAAAAAAATATTTATGTATATGTTAGTATTTTACAACTCTGGTGGATTTCATTGAAACTTTTTTACTTAGAAAAATAAATTTTAAAAAAAAATTCAAATTCTCATAAAATATGTGCTATTGCCTATAATAGGTAAAAACTTTATATTCAATAATTGTATAACGCGATATTTATGATTTTTGAGTTCAGTTACTATAAACTGCAAGAAAATTCGAAAATAACATTTTTTGGATGTCTTTGTGATTTAGGCAAGTCTATTTTTCAAAAATTTCCGGAGGAGCGTTTCCGTACACAGGTTTCTATTCTAAAGTTATTGTTTTGGTGTACGTGCTTAATCACATCCTAGATTATGGACTATTTATTCCGATACCTCTGATATATGCCCTTATATATTATATATATATATATGAAACCTTGAAACCTAGCTGATCAATATGACTCTTCCTGACATCTATTGGCGATAAAATGAAGTACATGCTCACAGAGGTCGCAATTTAAGTCTTATTTGAATAGAATTTGGTGAAAAGAATGGCTTTGGTGTTTAAAAGGTCAAGTTCAGGGGGGAGGGATATGGCGCAAAGTACAAAATTTAAATTTTTGAGTTGAATTTAAAAATAAAAAATAATTTTGTATTTTTTGATTAGTTTTAAACAAAAAACTAATCTTGAGTTTTTTTTTATTTAGACGCGTTTTCGGAAGAAAAACTCTTGAAAAATTAAAAATGAAATATTCAGTTTTAAGAAAAATGTGTTTTTCTATCTTTGAGGCAATTTTATTAAACAATTATTTCATGCATTTTAACAGAATTTAGTAAATTACAATGGTTTCTTATTATGAATCCATTTATTCAATACCTGCTGAAATCCAGTTTCAGCTTGTTATTGTGAGCTTCCTCTAATATTATTTTTGTTACGCCTGTCTTTATAGGTACAAACACATTATAGAAAGTTAAAGTTTAAATTCTTCACATTAACGCTTATACAATCCAGATACATATATTTTACTAAAATGTTACTTTCGATAAAGAGGTTTTGTGAAATTACTACCTTAGATATTTTAACTTTTAAGTATCATAAAATCGATTAATTTTCATCGTTACGTATTAAATAAATTTAAACACATCAAACAAACACCTCTACAGCTTTACCTACTATACCTAAGATATAAATAAGTTTCTTCTCTCCATCCATCCATTTTGTTCGAAAATTAATTTGTGGTTCGGTTACAATTTTGTAACATATTAATATTTTAACCTTTTTGGTATTTTGTAAAATGTTATTAAATTTGTTTGTGTGCTGTTATCTACACACAGTTCGAAAGTTTCTCATATTTTTATAAAAGCTTCTTGTTTTTATTTTACTAATAAGAGAAGGTAGGGTGTGATACCTAGAATTTTACATTCATATACGACAATAAAAATTATCTCTTTCTATAGCACTTTTTTTCCACACCATTATATTTTTTTTTTGGAAATTTAATTATTAAAAACCACGCATAAAAATGTGTGAACCATAGTCCAACATCATGTGTACCTTGGCTCACATCTTAATGTACATAAAATCATACGCAACGATTATCTCTGAAGATCATCTCTTCTACATAATAGCAATCGTTAAATTTCACTCAACAGAACATTGCCATAAAATGTTTGGGATGAATCATCGAAAACTCTGCACGTTTCTGTTATAAGCAACCACTAATTTATAGAGTTTCAATTGCTTCAACTGGAATTCTTAGACTCGGAGTAAATGAGACTTCTTTTTTCCACTAATGATTCACTTACATAACTTTGCCTATTGGAAACTTTACGCATTCAAAATTAAATAAAAAAAACCGTTTAAAACCGAAATATAATATTTTTGCCTCAATAAAAAAAAATATGGAATATCCAGCTTGTAAATAGAAAATCAAAAAAATCAAAATTGTTTACCCTTTTCACAAAAAATGCATGCAACCTGCATTCTGATAAAATAACCTCATTTCAATACAAATGCTGTGCAGTTAATATTAATATCTGCTAAGAAGAACAGAATAATTCAAAGTGTATTTCACACTAGGTATTACATTTTATCATATATTTTTTACTTGTATACAATTTGACATTAATATTTTCTTTTTTTTTTTACAGGTAAGCAATTTTCGCACCCATGCATCAATTTTAATGTAAGTGAAACTTTACCGATATTAAGGGAATTGAACTGGAACTGGAGCTGTCGAATATACATATGTATATTATTCCAATTGTCTAGTACATCGAAATTTTGGATGTAACTTTTTCCAAGGCAACTTTTAATTATGCGAGATATTCTTGACGCAAATTTTGGAAAAAGCTTTATGACATATTTTGGGAGCTTTTTAAACTTCTTCAAATCCAGCTTGATAGAACGAAAATTTTGTACAAATTTTAGCTGAACTAGATTTAGAACTAGTTTGGGCAGTTTTGATTTGTATAGCAATTCAAAAATACAACCGTAATCATGAAAATGGGAAATTCGATATGCAATCGAGGTTCAATATATAAAAGAGACACTCTTCAGTCCTCGAAAGGTCCTCGAGAACAGTAAATATTCTTTTTGATTTTTTTTTTTTTTTTTTTTATATATATATATTATTTAAAATCAGATAAAGTCTTTTCGAGAGTAAAATAATTATTATTTATATTGTTTAAACAATATATATTCTTTTTATCAGGTTAATTAGTTTTTGCTACGTTACTAAAGATCAAAACTATTATTTGTATTAAATATATAATTTAAATATATTTAAATTATAACACTAATATAATAATTATTATTTCGAGAAGGAAATAATCAATAATTTTCATCATTATTTTGAAATTCCAAGATTTCGTTTTCTTCAGGCGGCGGGTGATTATCGCAGTTTCTTTGATTTGACTTTGTTTTTTTTTCGTATGAAAGGTCATTTCATGGAGAGTGTTATTAGATATGTTTCAAGTGCGAGTTTAGGGTTCGTACTCGAAAGAACCAAAAAATTGGCGATGATCTTCAAAATCGGTCTAGTTTGAAAAAGGCTTTTAGAAAAAAGGTAATTTGATGGAGAGTGTTATAAGATATGTTTCAAGTATGAGTTTAAGGTTCCATACACCATTTTATTGAATTTTTAAGTCTTTTTTCGTCGTTTCCGGTAAATTCTCTGCTACCTTTTTTCAGAGCGATAGCTTAAATATGACGTTATCATACTCATTTGAAAACGCATCTCTTGTATTATCTTCTTTTATTATTAATCATTTAACAAAAGCACTATTTCGGTTCTATATATAGAATGGCATATATAATGGCATTGAGTTTCGAAAAAAAGTTTTAATCGTAAATAAATAGTTATTTAAAGTTTTGCTCTAGCAGTTTACATACAGTTTTACTTCCAACATGCTGCAAGAGATAGGACGAATTTGAAACGGGCTTCTTAAAGGTCGAAAGAATTGAAATCACACTTTTCCTTTAAGTAACATCCCTCCTGTCACAGTTGTTAATCGCTATTATACATTTAATTAACATATTTACTTTTCTAAGTAAATATGTTAATTTACTTTTATAAAAATATATAGAACAAAACATCCAGTATCAATAGATTTTCTATAATTTTATTCGTACATGTAAAATTGTAAAATTGAAAGAATGTAAAATTTAATAAACTGAAACCCCTGAATATTACGTATAAAATTATAAATTAATTTCAATTTGAAGAAAAAAAAACATATTTGTACTGTGTATTAGGTAACAACATGCCAGTACGAGTACAAATACGAGAGTACAACTGATTGAACAGACAAAAATGAATTCAATATTATTATTTTTTAAATTTGTAAAGCAACATTCTTATTAAATTACTTAAATTTTATTACAAAACGAGTAAATGTATAAAAAATTGGTTGCTTATGATAAAGAAAATGAACTTGGTAGTGGAAAGTGGTACGACTGCGCCAATGATGATTCGAAAGAATTACGTACTTTTTTAAAAATATTTCACTTTCTTGCCTGAGATTTTTCAGTTTATATAGAATTTCTAGATTATTAACAATTCCTGTCTTTATTTAACTATGTATTATCTTTGTTTAACTAGTACCTTTTTTATAAATAGAATTGAATTGCAATTATCAACGGTTATTCTACCAATCACCAGCATTTGTCCCCCTAATACGAACTATCTAACGAAAAATTTTTTAGATGATTGCTTTGATACAAAATACAATACGTTGAAGAACTTAAGGCTCCATACCTTCATTTGTTTCAGAAACATAAGAAAACAAATGAAACATTAAAAACAGTTCCCAGGAGAATCAAATCTTAACATGTTAAATAGAGGTTCGAATGGAAAACTCTGTACGAGTCCATAATCGTGGCAAAATTTAATGCAAGTAAAATGGTTGTAATTACGTTTCAATGATTGACCAGGAAAATTATTAAAAAATTTGTTTTTGTAAGAAGTTTTATAGGTACTAAAATATCTAAAAAAAACTACCCATCCGAAATGAAAATCAATTGTCAATATCAATTTTTTTTTAAATATTGATCTTGTTAAATTTAAAAAAAATAAAAAATGACCGTTTTCGACTGGATTTATAATTGTTGCTTTGATGTCTCATTTTCTCGAGTAACAGTAAACTAGAAACTATCATTTTATTTGATAACATTTTAAAGTGAGCTCACTAACTGAGAAGCGATTTATACATATAGTTACAGCTTTAAAGTTTATAATACAAAATAATACATTTATTTTTTACCGTCTACACTATCATACTCATATTTTCAAACGCTTTAAAAGCTCGGCATATTGATAAACCGGTTTTTGGCGGTGGGTACGCTTTTTGTTGATACTTATTTTAAAGACTAATTATTTGAAAGTATTTCATGCCACAATCTTTGGTATACCTTTCCTAGCAGTAACTGTACTAGTTTCCTAAACATTGGAGACTGAGAGCGGAATGTCCATAATGCTGCTGAAACATTAAGAATGTTAGTTTGAAGATCCCAAACTTCTTAATAAAGATGTGTATTGAGTTACGTCATAATTATGGCCACTATCTTCTTCTACCACCCTTAAAATTCCATCGTTTTGTCATATAAACTTTGCCTTAACAATCAAACATCCAAAAAAATTTATTTGCTACGGCTCCTTCCGAAAATTCATATGAATAATGTACACATTCATAATATACAAATTGGTAACATATTTTTTTCATTACACATCAGAAAATGAAAGTACCCAATCTAAAAATAAGAAGAAAAAAATATATAATTTTTTTTTTTGCTTTTACCCTCTTAAAAAGGATTTTACAAATAATAAAAAATAAAATTAACTTAATACTGAGAATTCCCATATATTATGCTAATAGGTTTTATCCGTTTTTATATCCTCTCACTGTGCACTGACTGAATCAACCAACTTTAGCTTCTTCATATTTATACATCGTTATACTCATACAATAACTTCGATTACTATTACATCGCATCAACGAACGCAACGATTCGTCTATGTATCTATCGATAAAACGTACTATGAACGAATCCCAATAAAATACATTAATGGTACTTGTAAATCAATTGAAATATCTCATCATACATTATTTGTACATTAAATTAAGTCAAGAAAATACCTAATATATTTTCTTTATCCACCCATATCTGCATATCAATATTTTTGATCCGATTTTAATATATAGTTAGAATAATGATTTAACGAAATTTTCATTGGATTTAAAAAAGAAAAACTAAGAAAACACGGTTTATTTACATGTTGGCTAAAAATTACAAAATAATTCTGATTTCAAAGCGTGAAATAGTCTCTACACTTCTTCTTGTACTGTGTCGAGTCCAACCTTGTACTTACTCTTTAGCTGGTATGGGTATCTAGACACAGGGACATTCCGCGACATTGTGAAGCCGGTGAGTTTACTGAAAAAAAGCACAATGTTGCCGAACACAATCATCACTAGATATCCGGGAGCTCCATTTGCGAACTTCCATTTTCTCCTCAAAGAGGATATCTTAAATAACGTCAATCTTAGATTGAGGCGGGAACGTACTTGTGGAACTACAAGACAGATATGGTCTGAGTATAGTCGTAGACGTTCCAAAGATGTTATATGACTTCTAAAGCTTTCCTTGTTACTTTTTAATCCATATGTTAATTAATTGCAGTAATGAGCATCAAGATCAGAACAAGACTGATTTGACTATCTGTACCTTACACACTTAGGTTTGACTTGATGTTATTATACATTAGCAAGACTAAGCAACACTTTCGAGTTCAATCTTAATGTGTACAACAAAGGTTCAAAGCTTGAAAGCCTAACTGTGTTAAACAAAGGTTAAACAGCCTTGTTTTTCTTCTAAGACTTGGTCGTGCCTAGCATTAATAAAGTGTAAAAACTCCGCTTACGTTGTCAAACATATAGTGGCTTCTCGTTGCTCCACCATTTTTTTTTTTAAATGCCGCATTGTATTTATCCGATATGATGTTAATGTATCATAGACATTATCAATTTATCAAATAATACAGAGTTCAAAAGTACTTTAACAGATTTCATGAAAAAATTTTAGTTCATCATCTCGTTTTTAAAAGGAAAAATTAATTTACATGAAGAGGTTCTGAAGGCTGTGTGTAATTCTTCTAAATTTAATTTAAAGTCATATCATATAGTGCATTTTGCTGTTTTGAGTTGAGAAGTAAGTGTAAATATTGCATGAAAGGACTATCGTCTCATCCAATGATTCCGCATTGTATTGACGTAGAAAAGACAAACCCTACTATATTTTTGTAGTTTGTTCTTGTATTATGCAGTCGTTGTGGGATACGTATAGAAGCTTGAGGTGCTCAAGACTCTGTACATTTTGCTTTGGATGACAGCCTTTAATTTTGATATTAATGGTTTAATAAGGTAGTACCTACACGAAAGTGATATTCCAAGAATTTCTCAAAACTCAGAATATAAAATATTTAATTTTTTTTTTTTTTTAATTTTATTATTATTATATATTATTATAAATATTTAATTCATAATACACTTGCTGTTAAAATTAGAAGATGATTTACCATGCCATACATGAGATATTAGCAATTAAAAGTGACGCAATTTGTACGTGTACATGGGAGAAGTGTATAAAAATACACAAATTTACAAATATTATATTTATTTACCAATGAATGACGTCCACCATCTCTATGAAAAACTAATATAATGTAGAATACTATATTTAGAAAATATATAAATAAAAATAAAAATTATTTACCATATAGTTTCTATAACAAACTTAAATAAATAACTCGTTTTAGCGATATTTTTTTATGGAGAGGATATAATAACTAATGGTAAAGTTATATATCATAGTATGTGTGTGTATACGTATAGAAGATTTGTTAGTGAGGAACTACAGTCTTGTGAAAATAATATATGGTATATGTATAATAGTCATAGCACAGTTAATGCACTGAATGATAGTATTAGTCCAAAACTTTTTGACTGGACGGTCGCGGAGGAACTACCGGAAAAAAAAATCAATTAATTTTCCAAAATATTATTTTTTCATGTCACAATATTTTATTTCTATCGTACTTACAAATGTATCAGAAAGATAAGAACATAGGGAAGCAAGCGATAAACTTAAATTTACAAAAAAAAAAAAGATTATGATGCTTCATACTTTTACGATCACGTTGTATTTAATATGGTTATTATTATGACTATAACTTTACAGTAACAGTTCCCATATACTTATTAAATATCATATTTAGAGTCGGTATTCATGAATACAATTTTAAAGCAATTATAAACTATTAAAAGCTGTACAATATTTATTAGAGGCGAGAACAGCGTTACAGTAATAAGTACTACGTATTTATACGTTATATACGTTATAAACGTTATACGTATAGTAGGTATAATAATATAAAGCTTTATTTAAACTCTATCATCAAGTTAACACAGTTAACAAAATATATATATGAACTTTCATCATGTATTTTATGTGTATTATGCAGTTGCATTCTCATTTTATTCACTGCAACACTCATCATCCTCCTTGTATTTTATGTACCGTTATTATACGTGAACGTTAAATAACTGTTTATTGGGTGTGCCGTCTGTCAGTCTATAGAGTTGGAGTTATTATTTTAGCGAAGTATAAAAAGAAAAAGTGAAAAAAATTTTAATTTAAAATAAATGTTTGTGGGTGTGTTGGGTATGCTGGTTGGTAAATTAATTTAAGCCTTAACGTGCGCAGGCCAAAATTTCACAACGAGTGCGTAGCACGAGAACGACGCTAAGATGTGAAAATAAACGGTATTTATATTTTAAAATTTGTGATGAGTTACAGAGAAAAATAGAACATTAAAATAGTTATGATAATAACTGATTAATAGTTTAGATTTTGGCAGTAATTTGGCTAATTTAATTGGTTGAAAAGGAGTGTGGTCATGAAAAATGAGTATCCATTATCACTCTTAGTGCAGTAATCCATTATCACCCTAAGGGCAGAACTATTTCTCGTACGCAAAATTATTTGCGACATATGCGATCTTTTGAAATTTAATTTATTATTTTGTTATAATCATAGCATCTATGCAAAAATAACGTCAGATACCATTTTTATGTGGACATTATGTATGATTTATCTTACATAGATAGTATGTTTACAAATTTTATTTTATTTTTAATTATTTTTTATATTAATTAGAAACCCATTTGCGGAACATTGGCTTTGTGTTTGGTTTTAGAAAAGTTATATATTTCACTTCTTTTGTATGATCGACTTTGGAAGTAACAAGTGAAAACAAACAATTGACTTTAAGTTAATTGTTGAAATACCATGCATAGACAGTGTTGATGATTCTAAAAATTTCAGCTTGATATCTCTTTTCGTTTTTAAGTAATCGTGATGACAGATGGACAGACTGACGACAGACAGACAACCGGAAATGGACTAATTAGGTGATTTTATGAACACCTTTATCAAAATTTTTTGCTTCAATATTTTTAAGCGTTACAAACTTGGGACTAAACTTAATATACCTTGCATATTACATATATGCATGGTATAAAAATAGAAGTGCATAATAAATGCTGAATGCAGTTGCACAAAGTTGAACGTTAATTCTTCTTTAATGAAATTATTAAGTATAAAATTACTTGAGACTTCTGATTCAAATTTTTAGATAGAATTCTGTTAGAACTTGAGAAAATTCGACCAAAATTTAGAGCAAATTTTTTCGATATATGCCATAGCTTTCGAAATATCGATGTCTAAAGATTTATAGGTAATCACTTTTAGAAGAAAAAACACACAATTACCATTATTGCAATAATGTATTTGAGGAAAAAACAAGTTCCGCTCGCTAAAATCTTCTTGACATTGACTAACTGTAACTATTGGAGTAACTTTTATTTGAGTGTTGTATGAAAAGAAAAAAAAAATGAAAAAAGGTGTTTTCTCGTAGTATAGTAAACTTTTTTGTAGTCTTTTTTTTTGTATTAATAATATTAATAAAAATGTAAATTTTCATACGTTTATTTGTAGTTTAATGTTGTAATGTAATAAAACATAATTTTCTTCTCTATTGTTCATATTTACGTGATATAAAAAGTTTACAAAGTGTTTCTTAAATGCATTCACAAAAAGTATTTTAGTAGTAGTCGACAATTTTCACGTTTCACTAAATATTTGCCTTAAATTGATTCTATTAAAATTGAGTAAGCTTTAAATAATTAAGAATTTCGTATGACATTAGCTATAACTAGTTTTTAAATATTTTGAAGTAGCAATGTATACCCATTACTTAAATATGTTTAAATTCACCCATGCAAGGAATTTGGTCAAGGCCTTATTTTTTTCAACATTCTTAACTATTTTTATTTTGGTACGAAACTAGGTAAGTGGGGAAACGAAGAAGTGGCAAAATTTCTATACGGTGTTTTCTTAGAAAGTAAAGGTGCCTAAGCTGACAATATGGATGTATTCGCTTTTTTCTATTTCAAACAATATTCGAAGTAGACTTCAAGCAAGTTTTATTATCCGAGCTTCTTAGTTAGTGTTCCACAATCTTGGTTTTTACGGCACCATGATTTCTAGTACCAACAAACATTGAAAACCAAAAAATTCCTGAATAAATTAGACAATATAACCTTATTTTATGAAACTACTCTAACTTGAGACACTGTCTTGATTTTTTTTAACTAGAGTTTTGGTTTATTCAAAGTTTGAATAGCGTAATCGTTTATTAAACAAAGTTTGAATAGTCTATTTGAATAGCGTAAAAGTTTAAATGTAAAAAATTTTCTTTACAAAAATAAACTTTCGTTTGAAACATTTTTTCGTAAATATCACTGTTTACCCGTGAGAGCGCATATTATGCGCAAATTGTATACTAATAATATGTATTATATGGGAATATCAGTTATATATATATGTGTAACATGTATGTATGTAGGTATAATGTGACATAGTAAACAACACTGTCTATACATGGTATTTCAACAATTAACTCAGTCAAATGTTTGATTTAACTTGTTTGTTATATATTTAGTTCATATTTTATGTAGTCAGGTTTTGCTCTTTTTAAATTTATTATTTTTATTAACCATTCGGTATTCAGGTGTTGTATTAAGAGTGGTGTGTTTAGTGTATAGTAACAATAATAATAAAGTTCTTTATTGAATATATACTGCTTTGTATTATTTCTTTGAAACGTGTGTGATTGTAACTGTTTTTATTGTTACCAAAAAGTAGCTTACCCTACCTTTATTTTGTTCGTTTGGTCATAATACAATCAAATTTAAAAAAAACTGTCACTAACTCTACTAACAGGTTAGGCAGTACGGGTATTTGTTTTTGGAAGTGGTTTTACAAAATTGGTTTTTAATATTGGAAAAGACCATTTCTTTTCAGTTTATAAAATGATTTAAATTTATAATACATATTTTTCTCCATATGCACTGAGGAGTGAGTTTCCCCTGAGAGCACATGCCTCTTGCTTACTCTCATTGGAGACTACATAAACTACCTGCATAGCTTACTGAGTAACTAAAGTAACCGGTGCCCACCGATGATTTATATAGTAACAAAAAAAAGTACAAGTTTCCTATTATTTTTTTGAAGTCAGAGCAACAAAACAATTATTTTCATATATTCGATTTCACGGGATAATAACTTTTGTATTATGTCATTTTCATTTGGAAAAAGTGTTAAATCATTCGATCCTTTGATTCATAGGATTTTTTGATTCTAAGACAGGAAAAATAAATACAATCAAAAGTTGTTGAGCTCCAAAAAAAACAAACGATATTGACAATTTCTAAAAATTTTAATGGCTGATAACGTGGATTTTTATAATTATGTGAACCAGGAAAAACAACCCAAATCGAATTCGTTTAAAAATTACAGAACCCACATCATCTAGTCTTTTTTTAATTTTTCATATTTTAATGTCGTATTGAAAATTTAAAAATAAATTCTTATAATATGTTTTTGTTATTTTTATGTTTTATTTAATTAAAAACTGTTGTAAAAATTTTATTGGTTTTTATTTCTGAAGTATTAACTTAATTTTATTTTGTTATCCAACACCTCAAGTTCTACTATGTATCGATATAAATCTACTGTACATTTTTTGAATTAGTTTAAAAAAGTCGATAATTGGATGCATGTAAACGATGATATTAAGAAACAGCTGCAATTTTAAAGTTCTGATCCCATTAAATTTTTAATTGCCTCGCCAACTTAAAGTAAATGAAAATGTACCTTTTATTATACCCTACCTAATAGACACATAGTCGAGATTTCAACACTGCCAATCTTTCCCCATTACTCACCAAAGAGACGTATCTGCGATACTTTGAAATTTGAAAATCTCGGACTAAAGACACTTCGCTTTGTTGAGTATCAGATAGAAATTGGAGAGTAGATAACCTGCTTATAAAATACGATAGAACGGGACATCGCGAGAGAAAATTTAATTAATATCTTCAAAAGTTTGATGTTTATAAAATTAAAATTAAAAAACATTAATAACATTTTATTCACAATTATAATAGTAAAATTTGCCTAATGAAAATGAATTATTATTTTCAAACGAACTATTATTTATTTTCTCTTTTTATTTTTTAATGTGTTTGAAATCGTACATAAAAAACGAGTGGGTATAGGTATTAACTATATAATATATTATTTTCATATTTTAATGCATTATGACAACACGTAACTCTTAATTGATGTATAATTTCATTATGCAATTACAATTCTCTAAACGAATCAGTTCAGTATACAATTACATACTCTTGTTGCTAAATGCGACAATATTTTTACAGAATGTGTCATAAACATTGTCAAAAAATAAATTTGCTTAGAACAAGAAATTAATTTTTCTTATTAATCACTTCTGACTATTTGTAAGAGTCTAGCTTTTACGAACGTCTAGCTTTTACGTCGTTCATGTATGAGTGATATATGAGAAAAATTATTTACTACTTTTTAGTACAATCCAAAATACGTAATCGTCTATCAAATATAGTGGAAGCAATGGGAAAATCAGGTTTTATCATAAAAATGCGTTTTCATTCAAATTACAATAAGCATGCAAAATTTCTGCTCAATTAGAAATTGAGAAGTGGGTCAAAAAAAAATACAGGACCTTCATTCATATACATCCAAGTGAAGTTAAATAAAACCTTGTAATAAAATGCATTGTATGTAGTAATTGGGGAACAAACAATTGGGGAAAATTTTGGAAAGCATGTAGTACAAATTTTACTTTAAAGTGTTGTAATTTTTAAAGCCATTTTCACCAAATTTATTCGCCTTAAAAAAAGTTCTTCTATAAGAATCACTATATCATTGATAATTTTCTTTCAAAAGTTTTATATTGTTTCAAAGCTTGAAACTTATAAAACCCAAAAAAGTCCTCTTTTGATAAATTTTTTATTTAATCAATGCAAAAAAAGGTCTGTGTTACTAAGCTCGTTATACATTTCTTTGAATTAAATTTAATTAAAAATTTGTACTGTACCTAAAGATTTATATTTTTGAAGTGAAAATTATATGGGCGTGATGTGTGATGTATGTATAATAAAAATTATTTCATATAGTAAAATTTTATGGTTTCGGGTCATTAACATGCTGTGAATGTAGCTACAGATATAACACTAGAAAATTAAAACTTTTTTCAATCGAAAAAGAACAACACCTTTTTAATAATAATTAAAGCTGAACAATTTATTTACCTAAGTGGTTCTGATCTTTGGTAACTTCAATTTACTTTAGTTTTTCATACACAGGCTAATAATTTCAATTTACAAATTATTAAATTCATACTATACATACTTTATTCATACTAAATCACCATAGAGACCCAGTTAATAAATCATCTTAGAAATTAGAAAAAATATTCTTTCGAGTTTTTGTTGGAACAAACATATGGCCATTAATTTTGCAGGCGTAGGCCTTCAAAATTTGGATAGAATCACTTATAGCATCCTGTACATTAATTTTATACTGATATTTCATGAGACAAAAATCATTGCTTTCGCTTAGCAAGCTCTTAGAGCCTTAAGCATACACATTCTGTATTTTGTGATGCACGATTGAAGAAGAGTACTTTCTTTTTAACATGATTTGGAACACATTGCTATTATATTTGAGAAAAAGATAGCTATTAGAAAGACGTTTTAATTCATAATGTTATAAAAGCACTAGATACTACTACATTTAGAACTAAGACATAATTAAATTAAATTAAAGATTTATTTTAATTAATATAATATAATAATATTATTACTTTAAATTTATAATATTATTATATTTAAAATTGAAATGCTTTTATAAATGATTTTTAGTTTTATTTGTAATAAGTATGTGTATCAAATAGAAATGAAGATGATTCTATTCGATTTCATCAAAGTATTTATATATATTATTATGGTTATCATATAGAATGCTCTAAAGTAGCTATTACTATCTAATATACACTTTAATTTTATGAACTTTTTATCTTGATTTAAACTTTAAAATGAATCATTCATTGAAATGTTCTGCATTAATACGATTTTATACACAGTTTTCAAAAGCGTGAAATCATTATTTGATTGGCGTGATATTCTATCGATTTGAAATTTGGATATGTTATAGGTACTCATATTTTACCTGCCCTGGTTACATTTATTTACATATATTTTATTTTTCGAAAATCCTTTTAATTTTCACAATTTTCATTGTTCGCACTTAGGTACTTTTTCGTATTCCACTATATCTGGGCGGGGAAAATTAACACGATTTTCGAAAAATAAATCTCTGTCGAGAAACTGTTTTTGTTTAAACTTTAACTTTCATTATTTTTAAATAACGTTCGATTTATAAAACAATATTCAGTGGGCAGCTTGTAAATAGAGAGTCAAAGTAGTCAATTTTTTTTTTTTTTTTTTTTTGCAAAATTTATTTTAAATGTATACTTAAGAAATATCACCTTGACAACCTGGCGATTTAGCCTATCTGCGTTGCCCAGAGTGATTCCAAATAGGTACATTCCAGGTTCCACATCTTACTCTCCTATAACCGACACTGCAATTAAACTTCGTTATTATGAATGGGAAGCTTAGGACCATTGCCCAACAAAACCGTTAGTCAAGATAAGGGATAATGGCAACGAAACGTTGCCATAGACAAACAAGTTAACTACGCTGGTCGTAACGATATCAGTACCCATTTTCGGGTTCAACAGTTTTATATTGTATAAATGTATCATAACATTGAATTAGCAATAGAGAGTCACAAAGCATTATTATTAATTTTTTTCTAAAACAAACTTTCTATACCTAATAAAACTCAAGAGTATTTTGATATATAGGTACAAATACTCAATACATGGTTATAATCCAAGTCCAAGAGAGAGTAGCTGCAAGGACCTGCTTTCGGTATGCTTGTGTTTGAATTTTTGCTTATAAGGACCCAACACGATACCAATAAGGAGGAATAAAAACTACAACCTTCTTTTTTCGTTAATTTATTTTTGTTTCGTCTGTTTCTTGTAAGTTGGAATTCATTTCGTCTAAGCTCATCGCAATACTATAATAATAACTAATATATATAATAATACTAATCAAGCTTAATTTTTCTAATTTCGAAAACGTTTTCGCTGTTATTTTGTCAATAATTTGTTTTAAATGTGAAAAAAATTTTCATTGCCATGAAAATTTATAACCCATTCCTGTTTTTAAAAATTTCAAAAAAAATACTATAAATAAAAAGTATAATAAATATTTTTTCACAATAGAATAAAATAAAATTTATTTAATGAAAATTGAAATCAAATACATATTTTTGCCACTTTACAGTTTAATTATGCAAATAAAACAAATAAAAGTATTATTATTTTAAACAAAATAAATAAATAACTATAGATATGTGTGGAGTATAATTGTTTATATGCATTTATGATGAATAAATAGGATTGCTTATAACAGAAATCGTATTTGTTTGTAAGCCGATATATATTGTTTGAGAGACTAGAATTTTCATCTCATTTTTACAACTCTCGTCGACGAATATAATATGTACGAAAAAAATTTTTTTATATGCATGTATTTATTTGCTGAAACAGGGGTTGAAGAAAACATTGATGGTATTATGGAAGAAATCGAATACCCCAAAAGACAATGCAAACTTTGTATTAGTATATCAAAAAAAGAAGCCACGACAGGGCGCTATAAAGGACGCTATTTTAATATAAAATTTTAGAAGTTTCGTGAATATTTTTAACAACATACAAAAATCGAAATGTTCTGGCCTTAATTGTCTATAATTCAAACAGACAAAACTTTTTACATACCTATTTTTACATAGTTTAAACTCAAAGTTCTTATAAAACACAATATTCAAAAGGTCGAATTAAATTAAACATTTTTGCACTTGTATCCCCAAAATGTGAGTTCATCGTTTCAAAAGGTGCATGTTTTTTAGGGACACTTTCTTGAAAAATGTGGTTCAAAATATTTCCATCTTTCTGGTAAATTTTAAAGTATTATCCATGAATATTCAAAAAGCGATAATCCAAAACTATAGTAGGAAAACTATTTTACATTTTGAAGTTAATATGAAAATTGGATGTAATAGACATTATGAACACATAGTATAAAACGAAGTCGCTTCCCGCTGTATGTTTGCTTAGATCTTTATTAAAACTACGCAACGGATTTTGATGCGGTTTTTTCTAATAGATAAAGAGTCTTATAGATTCAAGAGGAAGGTTTTATGTATAATATAAATTGTCCAGAGAAGCTGGTAGTTCACAGCTAGTTCGAATGAAAAAAATTTTCCATTATTTTATTTACAGCTGCTAAAAATTTCGGTAGGTAATTTAATAAAAAAAAATTTTAGCAAAGAAGGCATCGAAGGCATTGCAGTAGCAATTACTTTCACAAATAAATTTTTTTTCATCCGTCATGAAGTGTAAAATAAGACCCTTAAATCCATTCAGTGTCTATGTCGCTGGTTGCATTTTGATGTCGCTGGTCCACAATCATTCACATTCTATTGTTTATTCATTACAGAGTTTTTGCTTAAGAAAATGGAAATTTTTAGGGGAAATGAAAATATAATATTTAGTTTTTTTATACCAGAATACCTTGATGACCAAGCAAAGGTCAACTATGAACTTTAAAATGGTACTATACATATTTTTTGTAGCAGATTACTACAAAAAACTTTTATCTCAAATTTATTTCTCTTGACCTCAGTCATTAGAATCTGATTTAAGGTTAAAAAGCTTCCAAAACAAAAAATTTAAGGCAGCAAATTCTCAAAATGTACTTACAAAAATTTTTTCAATGCTATTTGTAGAATTGATTAAAAACCGTAAAATTTATTAAGCTATCAAAAATTGATATCCAGGAAAAACAATTTCAAAGAAGAGTGCTTGCGAAAAAGAATAATAATATATTAGCAAAATTATGTAGTTGTTAATTATGTATCTTAAAAAGTTGACCCATGTTAGATCATGATAACATCCAACTATAAATGAGGTAAACACTGCATTTGCATCTCTCTGGCAATAAAGGAAATCGATATGTAATACGTGTTTTCGCGGTTAATGATTTCCCAAGTCATTTTGGAAGATTTCAAAATTAAAAAAAAAATCCTCATGTAGGTTATAGTAGAAAGTTTAGAAGCTACAATTTGGATATGAAATTCATTGTATTTAATTTAAACTTGTGTTTATTCCACCTCTCAGATTTTAAAAACCGTTCTGTACAGATTCTAGATTGGTATTCATGGTTTGTTTTTTGTTTGTTCGTTTGTTTTATTTTTTGTATGTTCCAGAAGAGGATTTATTATTTGTGTTGTAACACAGTTTTACACACAAAAGTGAGATAGCTAAATAAAAAGCATTTCGGTTTATTCCTGTGGGAATCTATTGCATACAAAACTACTCTACATATATACAGATAGATAGTACTTTTGTGTATATAGAATTGGTTCTGAATCAGATGCATACATTTATTGTATGTGCATAGGAATACAAAGTATTAGCAAGCATTAGTTTCGTTATTCTGGCCAATATTATTATTTTCTATTTGGAAAATTTTGTATAATATGTGTACTGTGTTTGTACAGAGTGTAGCAGAATTGTATTCCATAATGGTAGATAAAAATGTATTTCCTTCAGATGAACAAAAAAAAAAAATAGAAGAGATAGATTTATTAAATATGGTCCAGGAAAAGAAAATCTTTGATGACATATGGATTACATTGAACAGATTTTTAAACATTGTACGAAATATGTCTTATCTGATTGGTATGAATACGAAAATCGCGTTGTTTGGGCTAATTTTTCATGTAAGCTTTATTTAGTAAAACTTTGAGGAAAAATAATTAATAATTACTGTACTTCTGGTACTATTCAAAAATATTTGCAGTTTATCCTATCAGTTCTTCTAAATCTTAATATTTTAGCAAACTTCATATTGTGATGTACATGAAAATTTCAACAAAATGCACTTATGTTACATGTTTTAGGGCTCAAAGTGGTGTAATGAGTCAAGTATCGCTAATGTCTATAAAATAACTTGACGCCAAACGGTGATCGTGATATTTTATACCGTCTTTAGATTTTTGCCTACATCGTCTATAGTTTTTACCAGATTTACCTTTCCTTCATAACAGCGTAAATGCTCTTTCTTAATTATAACCGACTGGATTGATATAGAACTTTTAAAAACTTCGTCCAGGGTTTTTATATTTAAGTCTCTATTCTGCACTTGGATGGTAAAACGTCCCTGTTATCGAAAACGAAACAAAACGTCAGTATGACTTCTTTCGCAGAGTATACATTTTGGAAGTTGAATAATTTATCGCTTATCTAGAATAGTCAGTATCTAACAAATACAATGAGTAAATTATTGCTTTGAATTTTTCAACATTTTATTTATTAGTACTTACTTAAAATCTGAGCCGTTTTGTACATAAACTAATTTTTTTATTCAATCAACTCTTTTCAAGATCAATAAACTTTTTTAATTTCTACTTATTTGAATAAATTTTTCGGTATTTTTATTGTTATGGAATATTATTCAGGAACACCCAGCATGTGTGTCTATTTGAGAGACGAATTGTTTGTTACACATACTTTTTCCGTGTATTATCCTACAAAATAGTGTATATACACTAGCCCGACTATTATGCAAAAGCAGTCATTTATTTAGGAAAACAATTTTTTTGTCTCTATGTATGTTTACCATATATTTTAATTTTGCTAATATATTTTTGAATATTTTTTTTTTTTTTTTGCAATGGGCATAGAAGTTTTCAATAGCCGCCTTATATTATTGACATAGCGACATAGAATTTCTATACTTCACAGTCGTTTATTACATTATTAGGGCTATATAATTCTATTAAAAAGTCGACCTAACAATGTTTATTAAGATAAATTTTTTCAATCATGAATACATATTTTGTTTCTAAATATCTTTGATAGATTGATTGTCATGTTTCATTGCATCAAAATGGTATAACTGTAATATCAAAAATTGTTTGTTACACTTTCACGCTAAAGCAAACGAATGGTTTTTAATGAAACTGTACAGCAATATAGCTCATACTTCAGAATAACACATGAGATATAATTTATAAAGATATATTAATAAAAAAATTTAATTTGACATTACCATAAATTATAGGTTTCTGTAAAAATAGTCAATATAAAATATTTCACAGCCATCTTTTCTGATATACTCAATAAATAATTACGACTATTATACGTTTAAAAAAATAGAAAACCATACATATATTTTACCTGTGTAAAACAATCCTTACCTGTATTTCGAGTGTTATAGAAAGAGGATAATCGAGAGCAATGTTTATCAATCTTTACTTTTAAATCCAGCGAAGCGCGGGAGGTAATTGTTAATAAAAAAAGTTATATTTTTGAAAAAAGAACAAACGGTAGTGACGTATTTATAACCGTGGAGGCTGTGAGCCAATTGGAATCACGCTAATTTACATTTTTCAGTTCAGTTTCTTTGGAAAATTTCGTTTAATTAAATAAACCATTTATCATTCTCCACGTTATTATAATATTACTTCATGCGTTGGCGTGGCTTAAACGATGTGTTGACGTAACTGACGCTTGAATTTATAGTTTAGAAAAATCATTTTCAATTGTAAGATTACTTGAAAAATCAGTTTTTTTTTAAATTTGTCTTAGTAATTTTTAGTATTTCGAAAAAAATGGAGTCAAAAAGCATGCAACTTCTCTATTTGTAGAATCTCAAATTCTTATTGATTTTATAAGAATACTATAAATTTTTTCATATATTAATTTGATTAGTGCTAGTTCACGGAAAGGACCAAGTTCTTAAGATAAAATCTATTGTTTGTACACTCTGTATAAGTCTATATAAAATTAGGTGGCTTTGATTAAATACATAATTTGCAAGCCATATAAGTTTTAGTTGTAGAAATTAATGATTATAAAATTTACCTATACCTTTATGAAATATATCAAGGTATAATAAGTTTAGTCCCACGTTTGTAACGCTATAAAATATTGATGCTACGAACAATATTTGGTACAAATGTTCATACAATCACCTAATTAGTCCATTTTCGGTTGTCTGTCTGTCCGTTTTTCCGACTGCGTGTCAACACGATAACTCAAAAACGCAAAGAAATATCAAGCTGAAATTTTTTTAAATGTGCTTAGGACATGAAAAGCGAGATCTAGTTCGTAAATGAGCAACATTGTTCAATTGGTTCTTGGGTCCGTTGGATCCATCTTGTAAATTGATAGACATAAAACAAAAGTTTAAATGTAAAAAATATTTCTTATACAAAAATTAACTTTTTATTGAAACATTTTTTCGTAAACATTATCACTCTTTATCCGCGATTGCGCAAATCAGGTGCAAATTTTATAGTATGTTAAAATAAGTTGTTATATTTCGAAGGAAACCGTATTGTGAGATTGATATATTCTTAACTAATTTTTTTATGATTTGATATAAATAACTATATGGGTTATTTTGTTTCATTGTGGATTACGATTTTCATGTGTGTTAATTAACTAAAATAAAATAGAAACACGATAAAAATGGTAACACAAAGCCAACGAAAAGGTTTCCTATAAAGATAATTTCTATGAACAATTTCTTCGTATCTTTAACAATATGGTTTAAAGCTCCACTTTACGAAATTTTTGTGCAATGAAATTTTTAAAATAATATCAGTTGATTATATCTGTCCCTCAGGTGATTATAGAGTACTGCATGATGAACTAGCTGTACGTACATCATTGTTATACTAGTCGACTACTGATACTGAATGACTGATGATAAACACGATTATTGTTGACTGTCTATCCGCAAATATATAGATTGTTCAGCTCTCTTTTTAATGTAAACATTCCAATGCGTGTCCTTCCTGCCTCTAATACCTACGTTCAGTACTTTATGCAATTGATATTAATGATCATCAATACATATATATAATATATACGCGTTTTTTTTCTGTATTCTAGCCACATTCATCAACGTTGCAGTAGAAAAAAAAAAAAAAACAAACAAAACAAAAAAACTATAGCAAAAATTATTCTAAAAACCGAGAGAGTACTCTTCAATAATATTATTTTACTATATAATACAAGTGAATTTACTGAGTTTATCGAAATATTCCTGTATTATGTAGCAGCTGATGCCCGGAACTACTTCTTGCGGATTTCAGCATGTCTAATAAAATATAATTATTCCCCTTTTTCGAGCTTTTACACATACCTTTTGTAAAATGCAGTAGCATTCTGTTCTATATTCAATCTTTTGTACTCTGTGCTTTCCATAAGTAGAGTTTAAAAGAATTATCGTAATGAACAGTACCGTCTTTATGTATAGGCTTTATAAGCTCCAGCGTAGGTCCTCACGTTTTTGAGGGGGGCCCCAGACTCTCTAAATTTATAACTGAAGCATTTTGTCTTTTGGACATTTATTTATTTTATTAGGAAAAATATTTTATTCACATTCCATGGAAATTATTATTTGAAAAAAATAGATTCCAGCTATGTCCCAAATAAGTGATATAAGTGCCTCAGTTCTTGGCCCACTGAATGTTACCGCGAGATTGAATCTTGGCAGTTGATTACCCACATTGTAATGTGTGAAAATAGTAATCCACAATGAAACATGATAAGACATCAAATCATTCATATCAAATCAAAAATTAATTATTTAAGACTACATCACTCTCACAATACATTCATTTTTGTTTCCATGACATTTTTTTAAATAATATCAGTTGCTTATTTATCTCAAAGGAAAATACCAAAAAGTTAACCCCTGTTTGACCATGTATACGTTAATTTATATTCCTTACTTAAAATGAACCGGTACGTATTTTTGCATTCGAAATATAAGAGTAAAAACTATTTTTAAATCATCCTATATAATAGGTTGGCTGATAAGTCCCCGGTCTGACACATATATGGCGTCGCTAGTATTAAATGCATATTATTTTTATATAGTACCAACCTTCAAATGATTCGTGTCAAAATTTGACGTCTGTAAGTCAATTAGTTTGTGAGATAGAGCGTCTTTTGTGAAGCAACTTGTGTTATTGTGAAAAAAATGGAAAAAAAGGAATTTCGTGTTTTGATAAAATACTGTTTTCTGAAGGGAAAAAATACAGTGGAAGCAAAAACTTGGCTTGATAATGAGTTTCCGGACTCTGTATTTTTTCCCTTCAGAAAACAGTATTTTATCAAAACACGAAATTCCATTTTTTCCATTTTTTTCACAATAACACAAGTTGCTTCACAAAAGACGCTCTATCTCACAAACTAATTGACTTACAGACGTCAAATTTTGACACGAATCATTTGAAGGTTGGTACTATATAAAAATAATATGCATTTAATACTAGCGACGCCATATATGTGTCAGACCGGGGACTTATCATGTTAGCTATATTTCCATTAATAAATCTCAAATTTGAATCTACATTTATGAGGATTTATAAAATTAACATCTATTGGATTTAGTATCTTATACTAAAATGAGATGGCAATTTGGTTTTGCATGAGAATTTTTATGTTTGTCACTTACTCTTAATTTTGTTACTTATTTAAAATTTTATTAGCCTTGAAAATTCATTTTCGACTAGTGGCAACTTGTACACTCTGTGTCAAAAAATGAACGATAGGTGATGTGGGACAACCAATAGAAACTATATTCCTTTCGCATCTTAGTACATTATAAATGTAGCGCTTACTTTTTTTAATTACAAGCTATTTTCTGAAAATTTTAGGTATTAATTTTAGAAGTCAAATAGCTGTTTAATTCTTCAAAGCATTTCAGTTTATAGCGACTTTTAGTTATCACTGTATGAATTAATTGTAATATTATCTTTAAAAAGACATACTTATAAAAGACAAACGATTTAGTAGTCAACCCAATATGTGCACACATTACGTTTGGTTTGATCAGGATATTTATTATGACACAACATACAAATTTCATTGAACTTTAATTATAATATTATTTTTACATTTTCGATTGGATAAGTTTTAGTTTCCTAGGTAACCTAGATTAAGATAGTAGGTTTTTGGTGCCATTTTCTTTTGCTTTTTTTGGGTTTACTTCCCAACCAGCCAACAAATCAGAACGATAACTTGCGAAAAGGAACATAGTTCCAAAAGTAGTTACAATTGTACAATTTATGAATTGATGTTTTGATGTTTTGATACTTTGTTTTTATTTAATTGTCGATTTTATCCTCAAAATAATGTATCAAATTATATTGTAACATTTTTCAATTGTTACACCGCATACATACAGGTATATATTCATTCAAAAGTGTATACCTATACAGGAAATGTGTATATTATATACACGTATATACGTGATAGGGCACATTCAATGAATCATATTTCAATCGTTATTTCATGAAATAAAACACGTCCTTGTTATTGAAAATTTCTTTTTAAAAGAATTTTTTTTAATAAAAATTTATTGACGCGACACAAACGATGACATTATTGGTCAACATTTTTTTTTAATGAATACATCAATTAAAATTCTTCCAATTACTGTTATATTTTCGAGTTGTTTGATAAATGTATACTTTTTGCGTCAAATATAGATTACTTTATTCAATTATATTGTTAAACAAGTCAAATTTACAAATTTAAAAGAACAACCCCGATAAATGTTTCGATTACGGAATCCTTATCACAGCTAAGAATACTCTCCATTAAACTTCGTTTTATCTTATAGCTTCCTCCAAGCTGAATCGATTTTGATAATCATCCTTTATTTTTCAGTTGTTTTGGATACCGAAACCTAAACATAAACTTGAAACATAAATAAAAACACATTCAACAAAATTACTTTTCAAACAAAACAAAAAAATTTAAATCGGTTTATCTGTTTAGGAGCTATGATGCCACAGACAGACAGACAGACAGACACACATAGCGGTCACACTTATAACACGTCTCTTTTTGATTCGGCGATTAATGAAAAACGGTTCAAATTGAGGAGTTAGGAAACATTTGAAAAACTGTCCTCCTGAAATACACAATTTCAGAAGCCTACACCCCTTTCTATTTTGCGATAATATTTGTTTTCTTCGTTATAATTATGTTAATAAAAGAAATTACGGGAAAAAACTCTTGATACAACTTGTTCTCCTCTTCTCCATGCCAAACGATTTGAAAAAAAAAACTAGTCAATTGTAACAGAACCATTTTTGATTAGTTTTCATACATTTACAAAACGGTAAAATGATCGTTTCAAATTGCATTCTAATACACATAGAAAAGTATTTTTGTTACTTTCTAAAAATTCTTTTGATGTATCTTACACCAGTAAATCTTTCTTGGAAATAGAATTAATTACAAACAAAAGAGAAAAAAGGCATTTTATTGACCACATGAAAACTACTTATATTATTCTTTTGTTAAAATTACAGCGACTGATAGACGTATAACATAAACGGAATCGATTAATGTTTGATTTTCCTTTTCTATGATGATGTGAATGAATTCTTCCTTTATTCGTATCTCTTCTTCTCTATATATTGAGTCTTTCACATTTTCCTTTTATAGGCTTTTTTTATCGTCTTGATTAATTTCAGTTTTAAAAATAGGGGTATTATTATTTCGTTTCTTATCTATCCAGACATTTATAAACAGAATAATGTTCTTTATTTTTATATTTTTAGATACAATTCTTTTACGTTGATATGTTCATTTTGTTTCTAAAATCGTTTATTTGACAAGATCATTTAAAATATCGGAAATACATTTTATTGCAGAAATTGCCATATTACTGGTTATTTTATTGCAGAGATGGCGTCATAGCAACACAGGTCTAAAAAGTTTATATAACATGGATAATCAACGTCTTCCAAACTCACACGGGGACTTTTCATACTAGAAATATTAAAAATCTCCGCATATCATTAGTTATACTTTATAAACTATACTTTTCGATAAGAAATTGTTTCTACCTCGAAAATCATTATAAAAAATGAAATAATAATATAAGTCTATCTTACCTAATCCTCAATCAAATAATGATGGGTAATTAAAGAGGCTAGACCGAAGACAGCTAGACAGCTGTTTTAATAGACTTTGTCACTGATCATATTTTCTATAACACTACCTAAGTTTGTAATTTTTTAGACATAGTTAAGTGCAATTTTAATAATTTAAGACAAATGTGGATTTTATCAGCCTATTTATATTAAAAGAATGTAAAAATTTATAAGTATAAACACGATAATTATTCATTTACTGTGATGGACCAATCTCTTATATTGATAAGAGATTATCGTATTCGTTGGACCTTCATTTTGACTAGTATCTTATGCTTTTCCTAAACGAAATTCCGTTTCTCTTTGAAAATTTTTGAACAGTTTATTAATGTAAACAGATAATCCAGGGAAATTACGAAACATGTCATTTTAACAGCTTTATGTTATCATTTGTCTAATAGTTTATTTGTTTAATATATAAGAAGCTAGGCAGTTACACATCCATTTTGCTGAAATATTTCAAAAATACTAATAAACAAAACAATATAACAAATGTACTTTACCTTCCGAATTAAATCCCCTGATTCGACAATATAACACAGACTATATTTTCTCTCTTTCCTCTCTTTCACTCCTAAATGTATCCTTTTGACCCTACTATGATTTTCTAAGCAGGTGCTTACCGGAGCTACAATCTTTAGTCTCAAAATTTGCTTCACTTGGAGTTTATATTTTTATCACCTTCTTCTAAAAAAATTAAAAAGTTGTAAAATTGAGTTGTAGAGTAGAAAAACCTTACAGGTATACTTTTCGATTGTATTAATTTCAAGTTAAATTCTATTGTTAATCTTATATTTTTAAATATAATTTGGTTAGTCAAAATCATCCCTTTTATCACATATAATCTTTGTAGGGATCCAAGGCTCAAATCCTCAAATTAATAAATTACTTAGTGAAAGTTAATTTTTGGTTCCACACTATGAGGATGATATATTATAATTTAAAAAGAATATTTCCTAAACACCTTGTAAAAGTATAGTTAGTTCGCTTTGGCCTTATGATTATACAGTTTTGTGGTAGTTATTTGAAAAATTCAATTTTATTTCATTGAAATAAATTTCTCTCTTCTTCAATGTAAATTTAATGTACATTTAATCAAACAAAGAGTGGTATATCGTAAATTTTTATGCTACATACACATAGCATGAGTATGTATTATGTATATAGAATGTTCGATTTACATCTAGGCATATAAATATCACGAGTATGACAGAATACATGCGTTAAGCAATGCATCTAAGTAAGAAGTATTATAGGTGTTATATGATATTGCAAAAGTGACTTGTATCATGGCTAATCAGTTGTAGTTCATCTATTCAACTAAGAAACTCCCACTATCCAAGCGTCTTACAACTATCTCAACGCATATCGAAGCTTCAACATTTGTAGATAATACCTCTCACTTAGATGCATTGCTTAACGCATGTATTCTGTTATACTCGTGATATTTATATGCCTAGATGTATATCGAACATTTTGTATATATATATGTATGTAATATTTATACTTACAGTATAAAATATCTAAATGGAAATCATAATGAAATGGATATTGGAAAACCCTAAAAAAGTCGAGACTTAAAATAATAAATCGCAACTAAATCAATTTTAATACTTATTTCGAAATAAACCACGGTATAAAATATTATAGATTCGACCTAATTTATGTATGGAAAATGGAAAACTTAGTGAGCGGCGGCAGAATTTTTATTCAAACATATAAGAAAAAATGGCTTTTTGAATTTGTGCCCATTTCAAAAACGTTATTCTTAATTGTCCGCCTCAATCGATACAATTCTATAGTTTTACTCTAGAATATGAGACTTTCAAAGACCAAAGAAGAGGGTCGGAAGTTCGTATCATAGACCTTATACCATGAAAAATTAGTCCTTAGAGGTTGTATTCCGATATTTAGAAAAAAGTTTAATAATTTCCACAGAGGTTAAGTACCTAACTTCTATTTTAAAAGTTCATTTACCTTAAAAAAAACCAACACTGGCAAACAATAGCAATAACAAAGAAATAAAATATATAAAAAATATTCCTCTTTATTATTATTTTCTTAAAACAGAAGAAGATTAACACTATTGAGAATACACCTTTGGTTCACTGTGAATTTCATTTATGTGCTCAATGCTCGAGCTTATAGCACTAGTGAAGAATTTTTTTTCTACCCAGTTTTTTTTTTTTTTTTACCATTTATAGTTTGTTATATCATTTTCTTTAGTTGTTTAGAGGAAAATTGTTAGTTTTCATATGTTTTTGCTTCGATATAATAATATATGTAGTGTTTCATTGAAAACTCACTTATTAGAATCAATAAGTGAATAAGTGAACTCTCTTTGTTTTTCTAAAAAACTGCACTTCCATTCTTAAGAACTACTAATGCAAAATGAGAATTGTTTTACATATTTGTATATGCTTACCTCTTACTCCTGCTGTCAATCAAACAATTTTTCTTCGATTAGTTTTTATTTTTTATGGAAAATGTCCAAGATGTTAATTCTGCCAGGAAAGTTAATCAAATAACTTGATTTTTTAGATATTTAGTAATAATTCGATCTGAGGAATTCATTTCGGTCGCTAACCGCTTCAATTGTCTGCGGAGGTCCAACAAGTTTGAAAAACAAACAGATATAGACCCGTTTCTATTTTTAATACAAATTCGAAAAGAATTATTTCATAAAGAGTACAAAAAAGTACTACCTTTTCAGACTATTTTTATCTCGCCCCTACCGTTTCCGAGAAAAAATTTTACATTTTTAATTCCCTATAACACCTTGCTCATAATACGTATTTTTCAGCAAAATCAATAGTCATCCCAAAAAAACCCAAAAAACCACCTATTTTCAAAATTTTAAAAAAAAATCCGCCAAAAAAGATCGTTCATGGCAAATTTTTGTGCATCTTTTTTGAAGTTTTGTTTTTCATAACATTAAGAACCTATCCCTCATGGTCACAAAATTTGTACCTCAAAAAACGAAATTCTATTTTTGAATGGAAGAATGTTGCTTTTTCTTTTGCTGAATAATAATGAAAATAATTCACTTTTTCAGATAGAAATAAAAATATTTTATGCTTACTACTCATATTGGCATGCAATTTGACCACGTTAGAAAAAGGCTTACACTATCGTGTAATTAGTTGTTGATACATGTGTATCATCTTATTTTTATTCCTATTGCGGTTGTATACCCAACTTTTTCTCTAATCGAAAAAATTGCTGAACAAAATTCTGATATATAATTTTCCCCATATTGAAATTTTATAAAACTTACTTCAAATGTTCGTGATCTTACTAGTCGTAGTAAAAATTATCTGAAACGTCAAATGTTTTGAGTCGAATCATAGGTCATTAAAATTAAGAATATCTGTGTATACAATGAAAATGGTAAGCAATAAATTATATTCAAGGTTTATCTATTTTCATTTTATTTTTATTATTGAAGAAATTATCAATTTTTAGTGCTTCTTCTTTTTCAATAATTCAAATTTACGTGTTAATATACAAAAAAATAGCAACTTTTGGGTTTCACCCAAATTGAAATTTTGTTGTTGTTCCAAAATGAATCGGTAAGCCTAAAAAATTTTAAACATTCGCAATATCGGGTTAGTAACTGGAGAACTTAGTAAATAATTTCTATTCTTGATATTTTAAATTTACTTCCTAGCCAAGGCATTACTGAATATCGTTCTACAAATAGCATCATGGGATTGAACACTCCCTAGAACAAAATGAAAATGAATTTGAATAACTAAAATTAAATAGTTTTTCTATTTTTGATATCAAATAAAAGAAAAACCTAGCAAAGTTTTCATAAAGCTGTCGTTATATTTTACAACAAATATAATATACCCCTACATATTCTTATATAGGTATGGATGTGAATGTGAACACAACGATGATTGTATAGGTGGGTCGTGTCGCCTGGGAAATTTGTCTTGAGGTTGACTTATTTTCGAATAAAAAGGATATGATACGAAGAAAAATGTAGAATTGTTAGAAAGAAGTTGATTCTTCGTATTATTCTTCGTATTCTTCGTATTATTATACAATGTATGTATGTGCTTAAATACACTCTAGTTCATTCCACCTTCAACCAATCGATAAAACAGAAACTTCAAACATTGGTCAAAAGTTTAATATTTGTTGCGACTACGTCTGTGATAGCAATGGAGTTTTAAGTTACGGTTAGCATGTTTATTAAAAATATTCTACCTTATTTGTCTAAACTGATAAATTGTTAACGTAATTATTAGGTACAACACCATAATGTAAAAAAATTGTTTATTCATCAAATAAAAAATCATAAATCTTTGTCGAGATAGAAATGATACTTGAATCGAAATGAAATTTTTTCGAACTTGATACAATTCACTAAAATTGCCACTCGGACTTGAATCAATATTGGTCCGCTCATTATTTCCTTTATAGGTTCTTCACAAGAAACGCACATGTATTGAAAGTTTCAGAAATAAAACCAAAACCACGATCCAATGGCTTAAATGTTTTCACTCTTAAGTGTACATAGATTATTTGATTCGAGTTGTGCCATTGTATATATATAGTGATGATACTTACAACATGTATAGCTCTAAACTTGAGCTTTAAAGCTATATTTTTATATTGCAGGTGGTATGTAGGTATTTGCTATGGGATATATATTTTGTTTGTCTCCAAAGTACACACATAAGATATCAACTAGTTAACTTGTTCCAAATTGAACTATGCACGTATAGATGATATTCAGAGGTATCCGTTTTTTTTTTGTAATACCAAAATATAAATAAAAATTATTTTTATAACACATTTATTGTACTGAATGTACTCATCGAAATATGAGTCTAGAAATAGGAATGCCATGTCAGAAACGAGCTCATACGCTTTCACAATCACTGATCAAATCTAATGAACCAAGTTTTAGTTTAACAAGCCTCGAATAGTACTTTCAAACCAAGTTTCAGCAATTATCCAAGTAAGAACCAAACTGATGAACGAAGTTCCGTTTTCTAATTGTTCCCAAGCCTTGAGCAAGGTTTATACGTCAAGTCCTAATTTTTCAGTCGTTATCTAAACCTTAACTTGTCTTTGCATTGCTCTCAAAATCATGAATGAATCAAGTTTAGTAATTTGTGTTTAAATATTTTTTTATTATGATATCAGAGGAAATAGAGAGTGTAATTTGCGCCAGACATATTACTGCACGCACAGGTACACTCACTGTAAAAATTAAAAGCGTTCCTGTTATCTTTGGGTAAGTACGCATGCAATCCCAATCACGCCTATAATAATTGTGATCTGTTTAATTGAATTGCATACAAATTATATACTTACAAAATTCAATTACTTCTTCGAATTAAGCATTCAACAAATAGGGTATTATCGCTAGTCAAAAATAAATTATGAAATTTGAAAAAAAGTTAAAATTTATGTAAAAATATATACTTAAATATTCTGATTTTGAGTCATAAAAGTAATTTTTTTTTTAAATTTCAAAATTAAAAATTGTAATTTTTAAACTGTATATCACGTGATCTAAAACACGGACAAGCCCTGGTGTGATGTTATATTGGTATGAACCATAGACCATCAGTTAGTTCAGTGTAGACAGCTGGGTATAATATGTCCATAGATAATAAGTATTTATATTTATTATAATCAGTTGTCTATGCATATATCTGTCAAACTTATTTGTGTTATTTCGTATAATGATACCGATACTACGTCATCAAATTGGATGCCCGCGTTTTTGACAGTATAAAAAATGTTTAAAATTTAATTTAAGTTTTTGGCAAAAAAGCGTGTGTATTTTTCCGAAATAAATTTTGATGTACTTTTTCAAAAATAGTAAAATACCCTATTAGACACATCTTAAATACAAAATTCGCTTTTCTTTATCATACACTCCGTACGAAACAATACAGTAATGTAAGATAGAATAAGGTAGAATAAAATAGATTTGTATAATGTACTGTTGTTATATATTAAATATAACTTGGCTCGGTGCAATTCAATATTATGTAAGTATCTATTGCTTATTTGCAATTTATAACTTTATATTGCGAATTACGTATATTTATGACGTAGTCTTCTTTATTGTTATACAATGGCAACAATTTTTTACTGAGCGTGCATATTATTGAAAAACAGTAACAGCCATCAAGATGGTTTAAATTTTTTTTTCTTGTAATTTGCGAATTTTGATAATAAATTCGATAAATTTTTAAAAAAGTGGCTAATTTTTTTTTAAAAGTTTTTTTTTTGTACAAAATACAGAAAAGGATTTTTCCGGTTTCGGAACGATCCGCACGACCTTCTGAATTGAGATGGAGGAGAAAAAGAATTGTTTGTTAAGAATTTGCACATTACCTGCTATCGATGAACATAACAAAATACCCTCAAAATCTCAAAGTATATATTTACAGCTTTTCGTTCTGTTGCTAATTCAATTAATCTGCAAAACGGATGATAAAATTGCTAACAGAAAACAAAAAAGACGTTGTTGTAGAAGAAAACAGGCCAGGAAACATACCGTTTTTGGTTTATTTTGATGAATAAAATGGGAAAGCTATAGATCTCAAGAGAACCTATCGATTGAAATATGGTAAATCTGGTTTGGATGCGTAGGCTCCGAGAAAATTGAGTGAAAATATTCATTTTTAAATTTGCTTATAACTTTTTTTCTCTTTCGATTTTAAAACTGACATTTGATGAAGTTATGAGTTATAAGGTCACAAACATTCAGTTTTTTAGCAAAAAATTTGGAAAATTTTTCGAAATATCGATTTTTTTTTTTAAAACTTTTTAAAACACCTTTCGTTGAAACTTTAAGGGGGGAACTTTTTTCGCAAAAATCTACATATTAAAAAAAATTTGTGAATTGTGCGATTTATTGCTCCAGATTTTCCATAAAATGGTGATTTGAGATGTGTATTCTAAGTTAAAGAAGTCAGCAACTCTTTCCCTGTTAGATACAGCTTAGTTATATGCTCAAAGCGCAATTGTTTGTATTTCCCTTGCTGTTTTTGCAATAAAATATGTAATATACAAATAAATACATCCTAAAAGTTATTCTTATTCGAGAACCGTTTATTTTCGGCATATTGTTTATTGTTCATATATGTTTCAAATGGACTCAAGCTTAAGCCCCTTCCTTCAAAGTGGCTGCTAAGCATACTGTATAATCATTTATATCATATTATCAGGTTATCAATTAATATAGGAAAACTTAGAATATATGGTTTACTCTTTTATACTATATCTGTAACTGATGATAACAAAATTAACCGATACGCGTCACGTTTATTTGACAAAGATGAAAACATTTTTGACTAATGGCTATACGATGAGTCAGCGATTTCAACCAATCTATCCGACGTACTTTCATTAAGATGGCTGACAAATTTTATAATACAAATAAAAACTAATAAAAATTGCTGAATTTTTCAAATAATTTGTCCAATTTTATTTAAGATTTGGCTCCTCTCGTAACTCAACTAGCGCATTGTTAGCAGAACTGCTTAAACACGGAGCCGTTGTTCTTTACCCAACTAAATATCGAGCAAAGAAGTGTTATTTTCAAGTTGGCGACAACGAACATTCGGATTATCCAGGCTACCTTTTCTGTGTTAGGATTTTATAAATTCTTCTGCAAGTGGCTGACCTAATGTAAGAATTTGTTTGACTCAAACAAAACATACTTGGTTTCTCGCAATAACTTAGTTTTACACACAATACTTAGTTTTTCGCAATAAACTTTATCTATTACTTTAACAATTAAATATAACGTATTGTAGGTATGCAAGAATATATAATAATATTAATTATAAACTATACAAATAAAATAAATATAATACCATCAGTATTATATGCATAGCCTAGTTTAGCCGTTATATAATACATTTATATAATATAAAATAATAATTTTATTGTATATTTAATGTATCCCATTTGTATCATATACTTAATTAAATTCATCTGAAATAGTCTAATTTATTGTAAATATACTTTTTTTTCTCTTTTATTATATACGGTTGTTTATATTAAACAGAAAGTTTCGTAAAATATGTTCTGACATCAAGAGTGAGTTCTGAAGTCAAAGCGAAATTTTTGAACAAATTTTGGAAAATTTCGTACTTCTAAAATAGAGTTGTATAACATCATTTACTTTTAAATAGAGAAAAGTTTTCTTCCATAATTGTCTGTAATAGAAAAAAAAAATACTCTTGTGATTTTTTATCTAGACACTTAATTTTCGAAATAAATATTCTTGAAAATTAAAAAATACAAGAATCGATTCTAAGAAAAAACTTTTAACAAAAACAAAACCGACTTCAAAAGAAAAACTTTTCCAAAATGAATTAATATGCCCTTAAAAGTAAAAACATTACGATGCTATAATGTAGTTAAAATTATTGTTATTTTTGGCGTAGGTGTCAGCCAAGGAAACAACTCTGACAAAACAGCTTGCTTGATTAGCTTGGCTGACACCGACTCCAAAAATAACAATAATTTTAACTACATTATATCAACGTTATAGTTTAACTTTTTGGGATATATTAATTTGTTTTGGAAATATTTTTCTTTTGCAGTCGGTTTTCTTTTTTTAATTTGTGAATTTTAATGAATTTGAAGTACACTAACTAATTTGTCACTAAAAAAAGAATCATCGAAATCGGTTGGCGTGATATTGAGTTATTCGTTATCTTGCCGTGCCTACTTAATGCAAATTTAAGACTTTTATGAACTCAGAACTGGTTCATGAAATGGGACCACACGGGAAGTATCAGCTTTCAAATAGATAAAAAATCATCAAAATCGGTTCACCCAGTCAAAAGTTCTAATGCAACACACATAAAAAAAATCGAATCGATAACCTCCTCCTTTTTTGTTTGAAGTCAGTTAAAAAGTGTGTTATTTTTTCAATCTCTGAGAAAATTTGCTTAACTAACGCAGCTCCTGCGCTACGAATTTAAAAAAAATCATATTTGATACTTAAAAAAAACGAAAATTAATATGCAAAACTTGATTATTTTTGAATAATTGATTTTTAGATTACTAAACTTTGTTTTAAAAGTACTTTTCAGGCGTTACATTTGAAAATAATAACTATAATTTTATTGAATATGGAAAATTCAGAATTTTTGGCTTTTCTTTAAGCATTTTCCGGCAAACATTCATCAGTCTAAGAGCTGAGTGAGTAACTAGTACATTTAAATCATCTGTCAGGCTATTTTAGCCCCCACCAAATTATGCCAGGCGATGATAACTCGTCTAATTGAATATAAGACTTTAAGACTTTAAAATGGTGTGAGTTTCAAAGTGCCTCAAGAACTTTTTTTGCATAGGAAAAAGTGCAAATTAAAATCACCTGCCAGGCCATTTTAGCCCCCACCAAATCATGCCAGGTGAGATATTTCGTATGATTGAATATTAGACTTTAAAATGGTGTATGTTTCAAAGTGCCTCAAGAACATTTTTTGCATAGGAAAAATTAAAAATTTCATAGGTCACTAAGGTCCCCAACCTTCCAGCCAGGTTGTCGATTTCACCATCCACACATTCGCAAGTTATCAACTTTAATATTTTCAATGCGCCTCAAATATGTACTCAAAATATTGGTATACTATTTCAAAAACACAATTATTAATTCAAAAAAATCTTGTAGGGTTTTTCGATTGACATCAGATTTATTTTAGGAATCCCGAAATCGACAAATAATTAAATTTTCACCTACTTTTTACAAAGCCCCCTGTAGTTTTATATTTTATAACTCATCCTGATGGAATGAGTAAGTATTCCATTTATACTTTAAATATTTTCGCATGTCCGGTGTGTGTTATTAAAAACCTAATGTTACAAATACACGTTACATTTCGTTCTATTCTTATGTAATGAATGTATGCTATCAAAAAATATGAATAAATATTTAATGCGCTGAAAATCATTATTTTTACATAACACAAGGGTATATTTCTTTATTATGAGATATTGAATGAATTTCATGTATGTTTATTCAACCCAAGAATAATATTAGATAATGAAAGTTAATATTACTTAACCTTATAATGTGGAAGTTTAAGTAGCGACGTTTCAAGAAAAATATTCATATAGTTTTTCTAACTTTTTTAGAATTTGAAAGATTCGTAACTTGTATTGGTTATAAGGTAAATTATTTTGTAAGAGCATATTATTTTCGGATATAAAAGATACGTAAATAGTTAATCAATTTCATGATTACAACAATTTGAGTTCAATCTCATTTCTCAAGTCAGTAACTGAGTTTATAAACGAATATGTACAACAATATGTACAAAAATAGCCGATCTCCAAATAACAATAATATTTGAATAGTTTGTATACATTTTATATTTATTTTTATATTTTCTCAAGTGTTGTATTCATCACAAACAAAACAGTTTGATGGGAACATCAGTAATTTCCCCATTGATATATTATAACCATGGTCACGTAATAGAAAACTTTTTCAATTGGGTGTTTATTTACTTACTTGTGACGCCACAAATAGAGCATATCTCATAATAAGTACCGTTTCAATGACTAATAATCGATTAGTTTAATTTTTTTTTTAACAGTAAAATAATTAAAAGTTGGGTAATATTAGTTTTTCTTGCAGTAAATTGTACAGAACTACAGAGTTTTTTCTACTCAAAAGAGTTCTGAGAATGCATAAAGGTTGTCGGTTTTACCGGAATGATCGTAAAAACATTCCAAAAGTTACTTGTCGCAACTTATTTGAAAGGATAAATAAGAAAAGAGTAAAAATTCAATTTTCTGAAATAGTAAAGTTTTTACGTCTTTTCTACACTTTTGTACAAACAAAGAAAACATTAACATACATAAAAATAAAATAAAATTTTTAAATAAAATAAATTTATCTTTTGTAAAAATTACCACACTCCTATGAAAATTAGAATTGAAAAATCTTAATTATTATTCGCCTTTCAAATCTTTACTCTTGCACTTACTCTAGAGCTTTCTTATTAACTATTATTATGATACCAGTAACATTTATATGTTGATGACTAGTTTTGATGTAAAAAAGCCAGCCGACTTAAGGCGCAAGTGACCCAAAAACTGACTACTTACAACTTATGCAAAACATGGAAACAATTTTATGGCATAGTATTAAAAATGGTTTTAAGAGTATCTGTGTAGGAATAATAAATGCTTGACATTATCATTCATTGTAACAATTGTTTCTCTGTAATTTCATCGAAATAAAAGAAAATAAAAGCAAAATTTGATTTTTTTGTTTCTTCTTATATTATAGAAAATTCATGGTTAAACCCGATAAGAAAGGTTACTTTGCCCTTAACGATTGTCTAATGAGAAAATATTTTCATAAAAGCTTTTTTTTAAGGGTGCCACATTTGAATTATTAAGGAAAGGCTTGTTCAGTTTGTAAACTTTTAGCTTATTAACTCTCATTAAAAACTTGAAACCTTATTTAACATTACTAGATTTTTCTTTGAGGAGTATAAAAATAAACGTACTGTATACTAAAACAGAATTATTAATTAATAAAATCATTTATTGATTTTTTATGAACATTGACAAAAATTTTTTTTTATTAATCCAAAGATACGTTCATTAAAAAAGTTATATTTCAAAATTACAATTTCTTTCATTTGTTTGTAATGCGCATCACTTTAATCATAATCTGGAATAAAATATTTTGAGATTTAATGGTGTAATATGGTATATTTATAATAAATTTTCTGAAAATCTAAGCAAGTTTGTATGTCCTACACAAACTTATTTAGAAATAAGGATTTCCATATATATGCTATAAAGAGGTAAATAATATCGATAATACAATTTTTATGAAAAGTGCAGCAGTATCATTTATCGAAAATATAAGTTTTAAAGTATCTTAAAAGAAAAATATCTCACCACAAGCGTTTACTGGAATTTCGCATACAAAAGTTAATAGAAAATTACATGTTATATCATTTAAACCACCGTTGCGCCAAAGTGATCCACATTTTTCATTACCTCCAGCATTATTCGCCCCCCCAGGAACCCAGTCAAAGTATCCAGCTGCTTCTATGGTTTGATCTAAACATATTTTTGGAAATTTTCGTTAGCTATAATTTACATAAAATATTAAGAATTAAAGTAAAGTTATACCAAGAACTGTTACAAATTCCCAATCTTTGAATAAATCATGAAATCCGATAAAAATATAGTCGGTAGTAGTAACTCTTCGATCCAAAGATGATGCTGGGTGCTGACCCATTAATGAGAGTAAGAAAGATGCTTCTTTCTCTGAATTAATTATTACTAAATGACCTCCTTCTGACTCACAAATTCCACGAGCGTTTGGCCATGTATTTGGTGTAGTTTGATATTTGTAGTAACTGCCTAAATCTTCATTCAAAATGTATCCACGTCGAATTGAAGATCGTTGAGATATTAACACATCTTTGGAAGTCTGAAAAAGATTTGTTTTTATAGCTACTAGTTTAACAAATCGATAACGTGAAGGACAACATAATTACTTGTCAAGACGTCTGACAGTATACAAAAAATTTGTATAATGAAATAGGTATAATGTGTGACAATTAAATCATTGTAAGAATAATTTTTGTAAGAAAGTTCGAAAATGGTCCTATATTGAAATTTTTTATTGTTATTAGGTTATACAATTAAATTTTTTTTATCCAAATTTTTTTCAAAACTAATTCCACGTCAATAATAAGTAATTAAAATCTTACTCCATTCGTAAAATTATTTAAACTTGTTCCGTTTATAAAAGCGCTGGCACATACAGCAACTAAACTTAGAATTCCAACAACTTTAATAAACTGCATGATATTATAGTTAATTAACTTTTTTTTATGAAATTATCCATTCAGTTCTCCTTTATATACAAATATAACATTACTAAAAATAACAAAATGTTTGAATAATTGTATTTTAACAACTGTAAAAAATAGCATAATTAGAATAAGTACGACGCGTGATCTCTGTAAACATCGACTTATTTTTATACCATGTATATATGAAATATATATAGTATATTAAGTTTCGTCCCAAGTTTGTAACGCTTAAAAATATTGATGCCACGAACAAAATTTTGGTATAGGTGTTCATAGAATCACCTAATTAATCCATTTCCGGTTGTCCGTCCGTCCGTCCGTCCGTCCGTCTGTGGACACGATAACTCAAAAACGAAAAAAGATATCGATTTGAAATTTTTACAGCGTACTCAGGACGTAAAAAGTCAGGTGAAGTTCGTAAATGAGCATCATAGGTCAATTGGGTCTTGGGTCCGTAGGACCCATCTTGTAAACCGTTAGAGATAGAACCAAAGTTTAAATGTAAAAAATGTTGCTTATAAAAAAATAAAAAACTTTTCTTTGAAACATTTTTTTTAAACATCACTGTTTACCCACGAGGGCGTTAATTAGGTGCAAATTTTATAGTATGTATTAATATAGGAATATCAAAGTGAATATCTTTTGTTATTTACGTGACGTCAAAAAAAAATTGCGCATCAACACTTGCGCATTATATGAGAATATCAATTAAATATGTCAGATGTATGTGAAATGTGACAGAGTTATCAACACTGCCTATACATGGTATTTCAACAATTAACTCAGTCAATTGTTTGTTTTCACTTGTTAAATCATCATTTATGTTTTCGTAAACATCTCTAGCAGTCTTGCGAATCATTCTCTAAGAGCGAAAAAAATTATATAAAATACTTTCTTCTTTTAATTCTAGAAAAATCAAAATCGATAATGACTCATTCTTATATTTTTGATGTGACGTATTCATATAATTTTTTTTTTTTTATTTGAAAGACTTATTATTAACATTTAATTTTTTTTTTCTTTGCCTTCATTCAAATATTATTAAAAAAGGCGTCATACAATAATCAACTGCTTAGTTATGTTTCATCCATTTCACTATATTCCGCAGATACACAAAAATAATCATAAATTAGTTCGATTCGGAGAAAATAGCCTGTGCCATTTTGAAAGACACACGCAAGAGGGTGGCCGAGTTTTTTTCTCATTTTTTATGACGGACCTCTATATTCCTGTTTGAAAAAATTTTGAAACAAAAAAAAGATTTTAGTTCTGTATTGAGATGCAAACTAGGATGTGTATCTACTTCATTTAATTTTTTCAGTTGATTAAGGCGTAACCAATTACGTGTAGTAGTCTTAGAGTAGCGGGTTTGATTCCCGCCGTCGCAACAAAATTAATTCAATTAATAGTCGTAATTAATGGGTTGGTGTAGTACATGGTATATACATGAAAGAGGTGCACTCAGTCTCTGAAATTGAGGACCTGATAAATGAAATTATCAGCGAAAAGGTGGTAAAACACATATATGGTATCACAGTGGGCTCTATAGCCTGAGCATGTCCTTCGTGGACAGCAAATATAACCTAACCTAACATAACCTAACCTTACCTAACCTTACCTAATCTAACCTAACCTAACCTAACCTAACCTAACCTAACCTAACCTAACCTAACCTAACCTATCCTAACCTAACCTAACCTAACCTAACCTTACCTAACCTAACCTAACCTAACCTAGCTTACCATAGAGGCTAATGAATTTAATTAAAATTCATTCAATATTCAATTAATTATCTTACTTAATTTTCCGTTATATTTCTTACAGTACCTATCAAGGATTTCTTCTAATGAATGCTTGAGAGTTAGGTACGGTAAAAAACCACCAAAAGAAAATATTTCATTGAAAAAATACTCCGTTATGTTTTGTAAAATAAGACAGCGTGAATAATAATCATACAAAACTAATGAAATATAAAATACAATATAAAAAAATTGTGTGGGAATCGATGAAACAAACAAATATAAACAAAATGAAGTAAGAAGCAATAAAAAAAAAAAAACAAAAACAAAAACTTTATTTTATTTATTTAAGTATATTAGAATGTAACGCCTTCAATGCTGGGCCTCTATACGTTGGTTGTTCCTTTGTGAATTTGTATGTGACGTGACCATCTTACCATTACAATTGTGGCAACGAAATACACACTATATAAATACAATTCCTTAGCGAGTAACTATGTAAGCTGCTCTGCATTCGCATCATTTATATACAGAATGATTCGAATAATGGGTGTATTCAAAAACTTATTAAAAAATAATCAATAACTTTACTTTTTACAAATAACGTTCAAGAAATTGGACACAAAATGATGTTCGCGTTGCGAATTACTCAATTCAAGTCAAGAAAATCTTTTTTTTTCGTTGAACATTTAGCGTCTCATTTTGAATGTAATTGTGGAATAATAAAGTATTTAGTTAGAGAATTTTATAATCTTCCCATTATAGAAAGTTATTGTAATGGGTCCGATTTTCGAAATTTGAAATTTTCAACATATCTTTACGTTTTATGGTTGGGGTAAGGCATTTACACTAATTTGGTTCGCCTGATCGATATCCAGCGAGAAAAAATAATATAGACTTCGTTTAGGTGCCGATCGCAGCGTATTAACGGCAATATGATCCGACTCGAAATGACTCATTCGAATGTTATTTTAAAAAAAATTTATTTCTTTATGCTTGGAAGTTCTTCGTGTGGACCTCAAGGGTCGTACCAGATTCTATCGACGGCTTGTTTAATACTAAGATAGATTTTAAGCCTGGCTGTGAGTTAATCGAAACAACAATTATAGTGATAGTGGAGCATACTATGATTTAACCAAATGAATGTAACCTGTATGTATTCGACGTTTTAATGACCTTAACAGTCATTCAAAATACACAGGTTATCGTGAAATACAAACCAATACTATCCAGCCACGTTCTAAATAATGTACTTGTTATATTTAAATAAATAAGTGTTTAATTTACAAGTGCTCAATTCATCAAACTTGTAACTCATTTGGGTTATAAAAAATACTCAAAATCTTATACGCGTATAATTTACGTTTTACCAAGTGATAAAATTATTATGCACACTGGGGCCATAGAAAAGCGTTATCTCTTTATTTCCCATTTTCATACTTCAAAACAATCATTCGTTGACGAAGAATAAAGTGATACCAGTTTAGCTTATAAATCTCTCTTTTACTCTCGAATGAAATTGCGCTTAATCATCCAGTAATGCAATCTTCAAAGATCGGTAACCCAACCATTAAGATCTAAAAATTATCCATGAGCATATTCATAGTTTTTTGCTTGCCATGTTTCTATGATTCATTGCTCATTCTGTATCGCTTTGGTTCTCTCTGTGTGTGGGATTAAAAGTATGAAGTTTTTACTTACATCGCATCGTTACAAACAAACCCAACTAATACACAATATATTCATTTGAAATGCAACTTTATATTCTTTCTATTCAATCCTCTATTGTGTGGTATTTGTAGTAGGTTCAACTATTTATTGCTAGACACAAGTGTAGAAAAAAAAAAACTTTACAAAATACGAGAAAAAACAACGCATAACAAACAACAAGAAATGGTGATTGTAAAAACATTTAGTAAATCAAGCTCTGTGAACAGCAGTTACAACAACATTTAATGCATTTGTATGTAATTGAAGAAAAAAAAAGGCATAAAAATTCGATTAGTTGTTATTTGTATGTTTATTTATCCATATAGAATTTCCTATTTTATAACGTTTTTTTATTAACTCGCTTTCATGTATGTCTATTCGGGTCGAACTTTGTAAATAATTTTAAACTAACTTCCCGATGAGCTAGAGACTTGAAATTTTGAACAAAAATAAGAACTCGATGACAATACATCAAAATGAAAAAAACTCAAATACTAAATAGGAAACAAATAATTATTAAGAAAATAAATGTTTTTTTAAAAGTAACTTCGCGATGATCTAGAGACATGAAACTTTGAATATGGATAAAAACTCGATGACAATGCATTAAAATGAAAAAAAAATCCAATACTAAAAAGTAGAAAATGAAATTTTTAATAAAAAATACTTTTTATACCAGCTTAGTATACCTTGCCTATATGTAATATGCAAGGTATACTAAGTTTAGTCCCAAGTTTGTAACGCTTAAAAATATTAATGCTATGACTTAATTTTGGTATAGGTGTTTATAAAATCACCTAATGGTTGTCCGTCCGTCTATCCATGGTTGTCTGTCCGTCTGTCTGCCAACACTGAGGTCAAGTTCGTAAATGAGCAACATAGGTCAATTGGTTCTTGACCTATGGGTCCGTAGGACCTATCTTGTAACCCGTTAGAGATAGAACAAAAGTTTAAATATAAAAAATCTTCCTTATCAAAAAATAAACAACTTTTGTTTGAAACATTTTTTCGTAACACATCACTGTTTACCCGTGAGGGCGTAAATTAGGCGTAAATTGTATAGTATGTATTATATGGGGATATCTGTTACGTATGCGTGACATGTATGTATGTGTAATGTGATAGAGTAATCAACACTGTCTCTGCATGGTATTTCAACAATTAACTGAGTCAATTGTTTGTTTTCACTTGTTTATTTTCTTTCTTGTAAATATATCCAATTTTTGTTTATATTCTAGTACACTCCAACCGGAAGTGCTTAGTTCATTATCATTCCGGACGAGTATCAGATTAAGATAAACTTTGAAAATTTTTTTGGTGGAAAAATCTTTTTTGCTTGAAGTATCATTTTGAAAACAAGTAGATTTGATAAACATAGAACGTCATACTTCCAGTATAATCAATTTCTTTCATGGCTATCAGTGTGGGAGCTTTCAGCTTCGGCTAAAAGCTGACTTTTTTCTCAAAACTGATAAGCAAAGTGTTTCTGAGGCATGATACTGTGGAAAACACTGATAAATTTGTTGGCGCACACTTTTTTACGTATATGTTTTGACGTTGCATTTTTTCAGTCTAGGTATTATTTATCAGTGCCCAGTAACTCGAAAATAAGTAACAGTTCAAATACAAATAATATGACACCAAAACATGTTCTAAAACAGTAATCCTTAAAAATAATATAAACAGTTAAATTTTATTTAGAATGTGACATTTAGTATTATAAAAAAAGGCGGTTAATTGATTGAAGCGCTATGCCGTGAGTGGAGTGAGAACTAAATCTGTAAGTTTCGGGGATGATGATGGAGATACACATCAATAGTACCTACATTAATATAAATCTCTAATTATGATAATGTAAGACCAGGCTAGTTACCTACTAAATTATTTATGTACAAAAATAATAAATATTTGTGTCATCATAGACAAACAGTTATTTTTTCCTATTTTATTACATTTAATATTATTTTTGACTATATAACAGATAAACAAGTTTCCAACATATAAATTCTTATACTATTATGGTGGGTAGAATATTAATGATAAAATATAGATATTTCTTGTTTTTAAAATGATTAACGTACTTTAACTCTACACAAATCTTATCATATTTTGTTTGTATCATATTTTTATTTTACATATTAGTGATGGGCTAAAAGCGTTTTTTATTTAGAAATTTGTTTAATTTTGTTGATTATTTTATTATGAAGACCGTACTAAATTTTAACGCTTATTTCGATTTTAGAACAAATATTAAAATTTCATTTCCATCTTATATATATAGGCCAATAAATTATTATAAATCAATCAGAATCTACACGATATGTACTTGTCATTTTGCCATTTTGCTTTAGAATAAGGGAAAAAGTAGTATTTAGAACTTAATTTTATACTTATATTTTTTTAAATGATTACAATGGAAATTGTATCTATTCATAGCACATTTATAGTACGGGATTTAGAAAAAAATAGATCGAAAATAATTGACCCGGAAAAATAGACCCAAAAAAAATTGCTATATAGTGTCGCATTTTTGATGGGCTAAAAACTTCAGAAACCGACCTATTCGTTTATAACCGACAATACTTCAGGTCTATAAACTTTCAATGTATTTTTCGTTCTATTTTTTCCAATAACCTTTAATTTCATAGTACAATAGCTACTAATACAAAGATTTTACCTGCAAACGATCTCGTCAAAATGTTACCGTTTTAGTTCAGTCTAGAAAACAGCAGTATAGAATGTACTCTGTTTCTTTTACAGTAATCCACTCTACTTAGGGCGTCCAGTAACAGCTTCAAGTTTCTTTTAGTCTCTGGTTGAATGACATTTTGTTTCCCACTTAAACTTACTTGCTAACTCATAGAAGAAGTTTACTAAGAATATAGTTTTAAAATTTAGTGGGAACCTATTAACTTCTGTCAATGGTATATTACGCTAAATGATTCAAGGTATATTACTTTACTTATATTAAATTTTAAAACCTACATATACAAGATTATGTTTAAAACCAGAATGTGGAATTACAACTTACTCACCAATCACCAATAATTTATGTTGATGATTTTCAACACAATATGCAATGACCAGCTTGTAACTTGCTAATTTTATTTTTAGTTTATTCGAAAATGAAACAATATTTACCATCAGTTTAAGGCTACATGCATCTGATAAAACACACTCATTTCAGTACAAATGCTCCAGTACATACGAATATTCGTCGTATTATCAATCACGTAAAAGTATGAGACAAAATGATTTTCGTAAATAACTTTACGGAAATAATTAGTTAAAAAGTTTTCAACAACAAATAAAACAAAATGTGAAAAAAGTTTGATTTAATGGCCTGTGATTCGCCCTATTAGCTCAGTTGGTTAAGGCATAATCAATTCTGTCCGTGGTATTCTTAGGGTAGCACGTTCGAGTCTCGCCGTCGCAACAAATTTAATTTAATTAATAGTTGTGATGGGCTGGTTTAGTGCATGGTATATGCATGTAGGAGGTGCACTCAGCCTCTAAAATTGAGGAGCTGATAAATGAAATTATCAGCGGAATGGGCTCTATAGCCTAAGTGTGTTCTTCTTGGACAACCAATGTAACCTAACTTAACCTAATGGCCTGTGATCACGCTTTCCCTATTACCAGCAATGTGAATCATTTTTACACTACATATTAGCCTTAAATATCTTTTTAAACATTAATGATGATTGAATGATACCCGATTTAATTGCTGAATTACACTTGTTTGCTCCATCACTTTTAGGTACATATAAATACCATAAAGTGAAATAAAAATAATGACAAATTGTTATTTAATTGAAATATTCAATATACCCACAGTCATTCGCTGTCTCATTCTACTTAATGTACAGTACCTACCTAATGGTGTTTATATTCAATTTAAAATATTAATAATTCATATTCATAAGACTTCAATTTATTATTATTAACATACTACTCTATCTTTGTCTCAATCATATTTATGGATAATTAATTATCTTACTTTTCATAATATTTTATTTAATATAAATTTAAATGCATTTTATTTGTCACTAAATAAATAAAATAAAATAAATTTATTTTTAATAATTGTTTTAAAAGTGACTTGTAAAATTTATTATTAACTAAATAAATAATACCTACCATATGTACAAATTTATTTTTAATATGAGAATAAATTAAGAACTATTATTTTATTTATTGTTTTAAAATAATAAGGCATAAATTGTTTAACTATTTCCATATTAAATAAATAAAAAATAAATTTAAATGACCGTGAGTTTTGTCTTACCGAGAAAACTAATCCTTGCTCGATCTTTATTAAAATTTTCACACGGACGTACATTCGAAGAGGTGCATTATATTAGGTTTTATGCTTTACCCTAAAACTTGTAGATATGAAAATACATCTAAAAAAATTGTGGCTAATAAATGACGCTGCAAAAAAAGTATGTATTTTATGGCGATATCAGCTATGGATGTGTGACATGTATGTATGTGTAATGTGATAGAGTAATCTACACTGTCTATGCATGGTATTTCAACAATTAACTCAGTCAATTGTTTGTTTTCATTGTTTTTTTTGAATTTTCCTATTATCCAAACAACTGGTTAAACTTTTCTCATCTTAAAATAACTTATTTTAAAAGAGTTTAAGGAACCCGATTAAAAAGATATGAATTACAGTCGGAGGGCTACAGTTATGCTAATGCCTGTAAGTGCCATATTTAAGGGTTCTAAAAGATAATATATTTAGTAAAAAATTCCTAAAAAAAAAGTGCTTTAAAACTAGGACGGAGTTAAACAAATATTTATAAAACCATTTTGAACCGTAAATAACTAAATAGCAACAAATTTTAGAAAATAGATACAAACAAGAATTGTCGATGTACATCTCAAAAGTGGCATGAATAAAAAAACTACATTATTAACTATACATTTTATTATCGTTATTTTTTTATTTTTTAATGGATATTAATTTGCTTTGGAAAAGTTTTTCTTTTGAAGTCGGTTTTCTTTTTGTCAAAAGTTTTTTATTTTGTGTTTTTTAGTGAATCTGAAGTACACTTATTAATTTGTCACTATAAAAAGAATCATCGAAATCGGTTGGTGTGATATTGAGTTATTCGTCCTCTTGTCATGCATACATAATGCAAATTTAAGACTTTTATGGTTTTCTCACGGATGCCGTTGTTCTTTTAAAGTCGGACGTTTTTCTTTTGAAGTCGGTTTTCTTTTTGTCAAAAGTTTTTTATTTTGTGTTTTTTAATGAATCTGAAGTACACTTATTAATTTGTCACTAAAAAAAGAATCATCGAAATCGGTTGGCGTGATATTGAGTTATTCGTCCTCTTGTCATGCATACTTAATGCAAATTTAAGAATTTAATGGTTTTCTCATGGATGTTGTTGTCAGAACTGGATTATAAATGGAACCACACGGGAAGTACCAGCTTTCAAATAGATAAAGAATCATCAAAATCGGTACACACAGTCGAAAGTTCTGAAGTAACAAACATAAAAAAAAAAGTAGAAGTAACAAACATAAAGATATAGTCAATAAATTTTAAGGGTTATAAACTGTTATAATGCTTTTAAAATTTTACAAACTCAAATAAAGGTGTTATAATACACAAAATATATGAATAAAATATTTTTATATTATACAAAGCCAAAATATAAATTATAAACTGTGATCAAATTCACAGTCAATAAATCATTACATTTTATATAATTTAAAGTTTAATTACATTTTGATGATTTATATCATTTACATATTTATTTATTGTTACAATATACTACATTGTAAACTTTATAACTATTTACGTTTTATTATAAATATTATTACCATCAATAATCAATTTTGGTCAATTAATCAAATCAATAATATTATGTACCTATATTATGTTTTCATTGGTTGCTGTTTAAAACTAGTTTTGTTTATGTTATTATTTTTATTTTTATAAAACCTTTAACATTTATCGCCAATTTCAAAACTAAAATATAGAATATTAACTAAAATATTATAATTCAAGATTATGCGCCAATAATTATGATATAAAAAAAACTTTTTTTGAGTGTTAGACGAAGAAAGCACAAAAAATAATCAAAACTCCACTAGGCGACGAGAAACCGTTTACTCTGAACACCAGGTACCTCCAATTCTGTCAAAATATTCGTGTTTAGCGACCCAAAAATCCCCGTCTAACAAGTTTGAAATCATTGTCATTACTATTAACCGAATTGTGAATTTAATATTAACGGTACAGGAATAAATGACACTGTTATATCCAAAAACAGTTGGCTAATATTATTCGGGCTTTGGAGTACTTATTTTGTTTTTAGCCATAACCGAATTAAAAATAAAATTATATTTTTGATGTACGAAGAAAATCGTTATGTATTATTTGTTTAAATTTGCTGTTCAGTTGAGTATAACTTTGAGGACATTAACTATAGTCAATAAAAGTAAAACATCAAATTCATAAATGTCTATGTCACATCCGACTTAAAAATTGATGACGAATAGTAGCAAAAACAATTGTTTATAATTTTTGCTTATGATCAAATCAATATTAAATTTCAAGTATTTTTTTTCGGTTTTTCATCAACTCCCAGCATCAACGCTCCGCTTTTTCCAATCTTTTCATCAAATCTTGTCTTACTTAGACGATGAGTCGTGGAAATACGAAATGGTTACTTAAAAAGAAAATTGACCATCGTTGAACCGAGAAGGTGCTCTAGAAAAATAAAAAATTAAACTAGATACTTTTTTTAATTCTCTCTGAAAATAAGAAGTACTTTATCTTTCCGTTTTTTGATATTTCAAGCCGTTTTTGAACACACATTCATACGGTATACTAAAATCATAACCCATAATAATAAGTTTCAAAAGATTGAAAATAAAAGCTTAAAGATTGAAATTTTAATGAAAATAAAATGATACCAATTCATGCTTTTTATCATTTAAAGATAGTTTTCAAAAGTTTCACCTTCTGTATATTTACATTTATTTGCATATATTATATTTTCTAGAATAAAATATGTAGATATCTAAGTTTGTTATTTAAAATTATCCTTATAAACACTTTTATTACATACAAAATAAATATTATTAAAACATTTTACCTATTTATTTATATTTGAATACATCAAATGAAAAATAATTTTTACTTATTCAGCAGCACTTAAATATGCGAAAATGTTGTACCTTGGATCACTTTTTAAATTGATACGATTTTTAAAGCGATATTTGGGGTGCAATGAAAAAAAAATGGAGATACTAACTTCTTAGAGCATCACTAGATAAGTAGGACTCCCAACCTATAGAAAAAAAAATGAAAAATGACAAATATTTGAATTTAAAAATAAATCAAAATGATCAAATTTTATTTCGTTTATATAGAGAAACCAAAGATTTTGAAAATAAAAGCATCAAAACTCAAAAGATATTACCTCGAATCGTCATTAATTACAGCTAAATATTGTATTAATTTAAAAATAGAAATTACGGTTGTATGATAATAATTAATTTTTCTTTTCTTTTCATAATTACGATAATGAATTCTACCACTTAGGGGAAGGTGGTTTAAAATGATCCCCATAAGAAAAAATGTAATTTATAGCCAAACTATTCGACATATGTACAACGTCGTACATATTTTATTCATATGTGATCCATGATACAAGACTATAACGTATCATGGATTAGCAAACCTCATCAATTTTACTTGAAGACAATATCTTTCAAATATCTAATGTTCACTCTAACAGATCTAAATGTTTGCCTTAAAAATTTCTATTTATATTTAACTTAAAATAAATGGATATGGTCAACCAATCTGTCGATTGATTGCCTTCTGGTACGTAGACTATATTTTTTTAAGAAACTAAAGAGTTACTCTATAGGATAGGATAGAGGAAAAGCAGATTCTAAGAGCTAATCTAAAGTCGTAGTAAATGAGTTTCAGCGCCTCTACCGTGTAAGACTTAATAGTCTCCCCGCAAACTCAAGGGTCATCTCCGCAAAGGCCGACAAACTTAATAGTTGATCGCCACAGACTCCAGATGCCATTTACAATTATATTCCGGTTTCTCCTCTCCCTTATACTCTTTGGAGTGACACAGAGTACATTATCTCCAAGGTCTAACACATTACTCTATAAATAAATACAAGTTTAAATGTTTATTGCATATAACTATACAAACAAAATAATGAGAGTAGGCAACTAACATCAACCAATCTGAAGTAGGAATGAGAATACTTAGTTACTCTACCTTTAAAGATACTTTATGTAAAAAGATGCTGTGAAATATTTTACAACACACTACACTGAATTTTCTTGAATAAATTGACTGTAAACTATTAAATTGCATATTTACATCCTACAAAGTACGTTATGTAATATAGGTCTGATTTGATCTGAATGGTGAACGTTTAAATTAAAAATAGAATTAAATATATATATTTTATAAAAAGTTATTTAGTTTTTTATTTATGCTTAGCAAAAAAAAATATATATATATTAAAATAAAATTAAAAAAATATATATATATAAATAAAATTATACATTTAAAAAAAATATACTAGTAGGAAATTTCCTATAAAAAAGAATAAGAGCAAAAATCCCAATATTAACACAACCAATAGTAAGAGAGCAACTAAAAATTTAAGAGAGTTTTTGAAGTACCATAAGAGTGTACGTAACATTTCTTTTGTAATGCAAGTATACAAAATTAAAGGCCTATTTCATATCTTCAAAATTAGTTTTAATGAAATACAAAATTAAAAATCTATATAACATACCCACAACAGCTTCTTTCTGTCTGCGGTACACAATCCGTAAAAATAAATTTTGTAACTTTCGAAAATGTTTAAAAACTATGCTCCTATCGTATCTTCGTATATTTTAAATGTTGCTTTTTTACCCAGATTTGCTTTGATTTTTTTTGATTGATTATGCACATGTTCAACTTTGTGAATTGTTATTTTGTTCTTTTTTCTTAACATAAAATATCCTTGTAAATTTTTTCCTTGTAATTCATCTTTAACTTCTGATAACTCACAACTCATTTTTTTGTGAGGAATGAAAAAATATAAATTTTGGACAAAAATACAACAATAATTGACAAATTGTAAAATATTTTTACATATTCTCAAAATTCATGGCAAGCTGCATCGATTAAAAAAGTTTTAGTTTTCTAGATAACCTACATATGGGCTTTTAGGGTCGTTTTTATTTGCACTTTTTTTTTTGGTTTTACCTTCCAACCAGATAACAAATTAGAACGTGTGATAAAAAACTAGTTTCAATAGTTCCAATAAAATGATTTTTCCACCATTTTGAGAATTTTTGGCAATTTTTTACGTTGTTACTGTACGCAGTAATTTACTACATAAAATTTTAAAAGTTGTATGCATTTCGATTGGCACAAAACTAGGTTAATAATATGTTCCTCATGCCTTATAAGCACTTTTATGCGGCCTTCAATTTATGAGCTCGTGGAAATTAATAATCGAAAGTAATTTTTTCAGAAAAGACTAGGATTAACTGATTATACTGAATTTATTTGTATTTCTATTTTAGTTATAAAATATTTTCAGAGTACAATACAATATTAAAATTTTGCGAAGATCTACTAACAAGTAGTTTGTTGTTAAATAAACAATTCAAATAAAATAAATATCAACAAACTTATCAAACAGGGAGTTGGGAAGGCTGAAGTGGCAAGGTGGTAAATTCAGAAGAATGAATGAAGTATTAAGTGAGAATATATAAATAAATAAATACTTGTGTTGTGAATAAGTCGACTAGATTAAAAACTTATAAAATATATTACATTTTACAAAATAAAATAGTTTTACAAATAAATAATCTTCTATCTATATAAATTCCATTGTACTATTGATTTATCTGATCAATAAAACTACAAAGTACTTATATAAAAAATTTAATGAATCTCAGTTCACTCAGCGATCTTATTATGGCACCGGATTATTGTAAGAATCTATAGTTTATGATAAATTGAATTAGATTGTAAGCTGACCAAAGATTGTAAACGAACAATCAGATTTGAAATCGCTTTCATTTTCGTAAATTTATAAACTATCTATATTTTAGCTAAATGAAAAAGAATCACGTTTGCATTGTTAAATTTATTCGAAGCTAGTCGCTATTGTTCAAAAAAATCAAATTTTAACAAAAAATAGCAAATGCATTTCATAGAAAAAGCGTATTCCCGGACTGCTATATGATTCCGGCAAATTCTATAGTCGCCCGCGAGCTACTATTATTCAATATGAAATATTAAATTAAATAATCATTTGAAGATTGTCTGTAAAGTATACCTATGCTGTAACACAAGCTTGTTACATTGCCTCAACGTTATGATAAAAAATTATGGTGTTCCGATCTAAATTACGGCTGCAGTCTAAAAACTAGATTAGATGTATAGTTAATTTTTTTTTTCAAACCCAATGACTCACTCAATTAATACCTAATTACGGATAAAATTATCTAGTTTTAGAATTAGAATATCTGTAGTCATGCCAATATATTCTGCCTCTTCTGACTTCTTACTAAAGACAAACAACAAAAAGATCAAAGGTACATGTTGTGTTGTAGAATACCCGTTTGGAAAAAAGTATCTTTCGATGTAATTGAAATGAAATTTTTTTAACATATGCTACGAAATAATAAATACAAAGTGACATTATTAGCATGAAATCAATGATATGTAATATATAACAAGAAAACAGACAGCAAAGGGGCATATGCGCTTCGGGTAAATACACCACTGCTCGTTTAAAGGTCGGGACACCATTAAATGTTTGATTTTTAAAATATTTCGTGATGATAAAAATCAAAAACACTTTTTTCAGTAAAACCTTCATCTATCAAATGTGTAACATGAAATAAAACACTTTGTTCCATTGAGTTTATTAATAGTTTTTGGAAATTTTTTAACATATATATGTATTAAAGCCCTCATGATAATTATTTTTAGAATCATCATATACGGCGACTGATTTTCATAATTTATTATCCGGATGGCCACCATGTATGTATAGAACTTAGGCTTGATTCTTCACCATGAGACAACAAATGATATCATACAAATCTAGATCGAACTTAATATATTTCCTTAATCGGATAAAAATACTTAAAACTACTGCTTATAAAATGAAAGACTAAAATTTAGGTCTATCAATCGAAATTATTTACCGTTGTTCCTTTTCATCTTCATGTTTTATCTCGTTACGTGTTCGGTGGTCTGTCGCGAAAACGATTAGAAGGCAAAAAATGGAAGAGTACACATTCTTTAAACAAAAATGTTATAATATTATAATTTTGATAAATGTTATAATAATATCTGTTTATGTTCAATGCGTTTTCTGAAAGAGGATTTAATCAGTTCTAACACCGAATCCAACCAAGGTAGAGCATAATTATCTGTTATGTTATTTTTAAAATTATTAATTTTATTTGATTTACAATTTTTAAAACGATTTTCGGTTGTTGAAAGTGCATTTAATAATCGCTTAAAGAAAACGGTATATAACGTTTTATCTCCAATTCATTAAAGATAAATCCTCAACAGTATTATTACTCAAAGAGGCATCTTATTAACCGTTGATAAACATTAAAAACCTCTCTATACACTTAATAATGATTATTTATGGTAGAACGGGCTGCACCCTTCTTCATACATTTCTTATTACATACAATAATAAATAATACATTTATTATTGTTGTAAGATCTTTTATATGTTAATGTAATTTTAAAATAAATAATATAAGAAATAAAATAGAATAAAAATAAAAACAACATCAACAACAACCCCGTTTACATAAATAAATCTTTACATTGATTGGAACTGTTATTTTCTTCCATCAAATAAAAAGGGTTTATTATTACTTTACAATTATGTAAATTATTCTGTTCGTCAGTTACTTTACTTACTTACTCTCTTTAGTTTCGTACATTTTAAAAGTACAGGAAATAAAAATTTAAAGTACAGGAATAATTGACACTGCTGTATTCAAAAACATTTGGCTAATATTATTCGAGCTATGGAGTACTTACTTTGTTTTTGGACATAACCAAATTTAAAATAAAGCTATATTTTTGAAATACGAAGAAAACCGTTAGATATTATTTGTTTAAATTTATTGTTCGGTTGAGTATAACTTTCGGTTGAGTGCAACGATTTTCATGAAAATGAGTATGCAGGGGTTTTTTGGGGCAAAAATTCGATCTATAGGAAGGTTTTATTTTCAGTTCTACGTCGTTTTATCCGTCTTTTCATGAAAAAACTGAAACATTCACTGCAAAATATGACTCTTTCTAACATCTATTGGTGTATATCGTAGTTAACGAAATAAAAGACATTACCGGGACATTCAAATTGATATTTGTGTGGAGGCATTTTAGACGGTCTTATATTATTGATAAAATTTGTGTCTTCTAAACTCAAAAAATATCGAGCAAAGCTCGGTCATCCAGTTATTAGTACATTAACTAATGAATACAAGTAAAACATCAAAATCATAAATGTCTATGTAACATCATACCTAAAAAAATTCGATTAATAGTAGTAAAAACAATTTCAACTCTCCGCTTTTGTCAATCTTTTCTTCAAATCTTGTTTGTCTTCGCTTTTGCCAATCTTTCTTAGGCGATGAATCTTGAAAATACGAAATGGTTACTCTTTTCACTTATGAAAAAGTATGCATGTAAAAACTTTTAATTTATTGTATTTTATCAAGTAATGAAAATAGATATCTTATTAGTAATTATTATTACAAAAATATATACAAGGTATAAACTTTATGATTTTTTTTCAAATTTTATGGCAAAAGTTTCCAGTTTCCAAATATCAGAATCGGTAGTTATTTAACAAAGTAAAATTTAACACAATATTGTAACACTGTGGATGAGATTCGACCTGAAGACCTTTCTTATGACAAACGAACACCGTAACCACAAGACTACAGCTTCGTTGGGATTACTATTAATATTTCAAGATAAATAAACTATAAAAAATGTGTTGGTAGTTGTCGGAAACTTTTTTTTGTCCAACACTCCCTCTGCCGAATGCGCGCGTAAAGAACTTATTTCCAAAAATCTGGAGACTCCCGCTGTCATTCTAAAGGTACTCGAATATTCAAAACCTGAATTTTAATATGATGTAATAAGAAATATTATGTGAAGCGCATATAATTAATTCAATTTAACTTCCTCAGATTGAACTAAGCAGTCTAACACTTTTAAACTATGATATGGCTATGTATCATTAAACTTTAAAGGAAAAACTATATTTAGACTTACAGATTGCTAAATGAAAAACCTTTTTGTTCTTAACACTACTGATGATGACAGTAGTCCCATAACTTTGACAACAAATAGTATTTTGCTCTCTCATACAATTTCAATTTTTTTTTGGCCAAAACTGTTTTACCTAAATAATTTTCGATGCAGCAGTTCCACGTTTTCACAGACTATTTAGATAATATTATTATTTAAATATTTAAATTTATTTAATAATAAATCTATAATATAAAATGTAAAGAAAATATAAACAAGTTAATTATTCATTGTATTATTTAAATATAAATATTTTATGATATGTTAATATCACCGTCGAATAAAACCTCAAGATTTTGGTTTTCTATATTACCGACTTCTATCGATAGGTAGTTAGTTAGTTCAGTAAGTCGCTGTAACACAAATATTGAAAGCTTTGAATGATATGTTTGTGGTACGAATATGTTTTAATAATTATTATAGTAATACCAACATTATACAAATAAATAAGTTTTGTAAGGCATGAAGTGGAAAATTATGTTTGAACTTATCGTTACGTTACTTGCTTTGATATTTGTGATATTATGCACGTCATGAATACGTATGAACTATATTTTGTTCCCAATTTCTAATCATTATAATTATTATTATACAACTTCACAAAAAAAGAAAAATAAATTTAAAAATAAAAAAACCCTATTGGGTTAAAGAAAAACTGAACAACGACTTTAACTGTCCGTATCAATTTTCATTGGGATGATTTGAGTCGGTCTCTATTGAATGAACCCTGATTGTTAAAAGTCGCTATGTAAATTACGTAAGTGATTTTTTTTCAGTTTTTATTAACGCAGTTGGGTTTTTTTATTTTTTATTTTACACTTTAACGGTAAGATGTTCTTATCTATTGAATGTTAATCCACTTAACATAGTTCGCCGACTTTGATAATTTTTCAATTTCAATATCTTTAGTGCCACAATTAAGAGAAACCTAACGGCACTTCTAATTTACGTAAATATTTTCAGTTTAGTACTTTTAATCCATAACAACGTCGAATAGAAATCCAATCATTGAAAAAGTTATATTATAGATAATCACACAGAATTTTTTTAATTAAAAAACATGTAGTTATGTTTTGCATCAATATAAAGTTAAAAACGTATATTTTATTGAAATAAAAAAATAATTAATGCAACTTTAACTTGTAAAGCACAACACAAGTTGCTATAAATGCTGTTAAAAATAGTTATAACATTGAATTTATGGTAGTTCAGGAGCAAAAGATGTGTAAGGAAGCTCTACGTGGTTGTTCTCTTATTTATTAACTCTTAACAAAAACACAGCGAGATAAAATGGGTTCGTAGATGCATATTTTGATACGAATTTTCATTAACTTAGATATTACTGACGTTTAATTATTAAGTTGATTAATAACTCCAAATCTGTAAAGATCTCTCTTAATTAAAAAAGTTACGAAATGAAAAATTTGCAGTTTAATTCCAATAATAGGTAGTACGCAAGATATAAACGTTGAAAATTCTTATTTAAACGAAGAGGAAGATACCCACTAGTGACGTCATACGTGGGTAACGCCATAGAGATTAAATATAAAACTTTATTTTGCTAAAAAGAGATGCGCAACCGTTGAATTCAATCTTTGATTGCTTATAACTTCTTCGTTCCTTAATCAACTTTAATTTCACTCACACCTTTTGTCATTATATCAAGTCTAGTTTTACATTTTAAGGGTAATACGGCCAATTGGACAGCAGGAGTATCTCCTATTGTAAAAATGGCTACTATAATATGTTTGATAAAATAGATGTAATTTTAATACACAAAATATAATAATTTTATAAAACAGGAGACTCGAAAAGCCTATATTTGAGACTTAAACTGAGCCCAATAAAAAATAAGCAAGATAATTTTGTGAAAAAAGCAAATAAAATCGAATTTCAGTAGCCGCTTATCTACAAAGGTTAGGAAATATATTTAAAATTGAATATTTTCGATTTAATATACCTAAAATAACTATGTTATACTAGAGTGATACCCACCCGCTTCGCTGGGTTTAATAGTAAAGATTGATAAAGATTGCTCTCGCTTATCCTCTTTCTATAACACTCGAAATAATGGTAAGAATTGTTTTACACAGGTAAAATATATGTATGGTTTTCTATTTTTCTAAATGTATAATAGTCGTAATGTTTCTTTGAGTATATCTGAAAAGATGCTCGTGAAATATTTAATATTGACTATTTTTACAGAAATCTGTAATTTATGGTAATGTCAAATGACTACTTTTATAGAAATCAGTAATTTATGGTAATGTCAAATTTAATTAATTTTTATTTTTTTTTTAATATACCTTTATAAATTATATGTCATAAGTTATTCTGAAGTATGAGCTATATTGCTGTGCAGTTTCATTAAAAACCATTCGCTTGTTTTAGCGTGAAAGCGTAACAAACAAATAAACAAACTTACATGCTTACTTTCGCATTTATAATATATAGAGATAAACTATAATAGACATCAAATAACCTGTATAGATCTTTATACCTACTTTTAAATAGTTCATAAAATATATGAGTTGAGCGGGTGTATGTAAGAGCTTAAAAATAACATAGTAAATCATTACGACGCATTTCGATTTAATTTTAATGCTTTCTATAAAACTAACCGTTACCCAGCGTGTTCGCTAGAAAATTGCGAATGCTTAACCCAATACCGCTATGCATATTCCTCTACACTCTCTTGACGTAAAAAAATTTATCTTTGGTCTTCGAGTTCATACCTTGTTTGAACAGAAAATTACTACAATTGCTATAACGGTGTGGTTGGAGTGACGGAGCAAAAAGTTACCATGGTCTAAATAAAACAAATAAATTATTTGAATTTATTAAATACAATCAGCCAAGTGGTTCAGAAGTTACACGGTTACAAACAAACACATCATTGATTATATAAATAAATGTTTAATTTTAATGCTTTATACAAAAATATACACATATATGTTTTATGTTTATTGATGTATCAGATAAATAAAAAGATTTATGTGAAAGAGTTAGTGTTTACTACGTTATTACAGGTAGCAACAATATTCTCTGGGTACATCAAACTCCATAGCTACTTCTATCCATATGTTTGCAGTTTTTATATTATTTTATAAGCCCATGCTGTCAGTAAATTTGTCACTGAAAATTGCACTACACTACTTAACGTTGTAAGGATTTGGCATACATAAATATAAAATTGAATTGCGGAAAATGAAATAAAAAGAGCAAGAGCTGTCGTGAATCCTTATTGCAGGAATTCGACCTGAGCATCTATCTGAGGATCTTCGACATGTGGAGCGGGGACAACAACTTCAGGACTAAGCAAGGCCTCATTGAAAATACTTGAAGTAATTGAATAATAAACTAAAACAAAAGACGTGTTGGTTGGTCGTGCAATCAGAGGGGCATAGCGTTTTGGAACACTGAGCGGAGGAACAGTTAATTTGAACCTTCTGTTAATTAAAATTTAAAAATTAAATTTGAAACTTCTTAATGTTAAGTTGCTTAAGACTTAAAAGAAGCATAAAAACAATTTTTTTTTTCTCTTCAAAATTTACGATGGTACTTGAAAAAACAATTTTATACTGTCTTTAAATTTTATACGACATTTAAAATGCCATTGAAATTGACAAATAATAATCATAAGTATCTAATTTATTGATAAAATAAATTTATTTATCGGAGCAAAAACTAATTAGCAAATGCTGTTAAATATAATATATAAATTTTTAATAGTTTGGTATAAAAAACTAATTAATTATTTTTAATAGAATGCTGTTGAATAATTTATATAAGATACTTAAATTTATAATTCATGAATAGAAAAATATCATTTAACCCTCACTAGATTATATTGATTACAATGTTGTATCCTAATTATAAGAAATCAAAGAGAAAGGAGTGAAAAACTTTCACTCAATTTCATAGCGAACTAAGTAAGAACACGTACAGGAGCTTAAATTGCTATTTAAAAGTTGCCTTGGAACTAATTATTTCATATACCTACTCAATTGTTCTAAGATAATGTAAGATAAAGCAAAAATAACAGAAAATGTATTAATTTATTTTTTTGGTTTTGTTTCAGGTATGTTTATCTACAACGAACGAAAATTCATCTAAAATATGGGTAACGTTTATTTATTTTAAGCCCCGACTAACAAAGAGGAATGTTATATTTATGTATCTGTCTGTTGCATTGTAGCTCCTAAACGGTTGAATCGTTTTTTATTTTCTTTTTGGATAGATTATTTAATCGAAAGTATTCTTAGCTCTATTAAAAGTGCGAGTTTAAGGTTGCGTAACCGATAACAGCTGGAAAAGACATTATCTTTTAAAGGAAGATTTGTTTGAAACATGGATTAGATCACTGTCGATTAAATTACATATCCAATGAATTACAGACTAATACATACCACAGACGAATCGATAGTCCTGCTTTTGTGTCGAGGGGAACTTTGAATTTTTAATTTATGTATGTGAGATTTACTTAATAAAAAATATAATCTGGATAGAAATACAGCTTATCATTGTCTCAACTTGTACAAGCTATCAGGTCGTATTCTCTTTCAAATAAAGAAAAGTATATTTGAATTGCACTCAACAAAAAATATATAGTATTCTAGTTTAAAAAACTTGTACACGTATGGAATGTTTGAAAATATTTTTAAAAAAAACCGACAAATACGGTTGCTTCTTTGTAGGTTTCTCCTAACGGAACGGATTTTCTTGAAATATAAACTAAATTAAATAGAAACTAAGAATTCTCGACACTAAATTACCTTACAAAGGTAAAAAAAATAGTTTATCATTTTAAAAGTTAAAATGCCACACACACACACACACACACACACACACACACACACACACACACACACAAACACGCGCGCGCACGCGCGCACACGCACACGTAACTAATAACGACTCTCAGTTCTTAGATAACAGTCAGATCAGATAACAATAACCAGAGCGCCTAGCATTGGTTTAAATTACAATACAAAGAATATCCTAAAAAACTTCTTTAGGCATCCGTCGAAAAAAATGAAATTCTTAAAAACTTCCATATCCATATTTTTCTAATTTTCTCTTAAGGTAGTACTATCGGAAAAAGACTTTGCGTTCAGAATTTAATGAAACTTGGCACAGTTGTCCATTATTATATCATAATTAACCAGTTAAATTTTTTAGGGACCTTCAGAGAACTGAAAAAAAGATATTTTAAAGATATCTTAACATTGATCCTTATGGGAAATCACAGATTTTATTTTATTTCACAAAACTGGACGTTCACATTTTCAGTTCTCTGAAGGCCTCTAAAAATTTAACTGGTTAATTATGATATAATAATGGACAACTATGCCAAGTTTCATTAAATTCTGAATGCAAAGTCTATTACCGATAGTACTACCTTAAGTAAGAAATATGTTACGTACAACAAATTTTATCACTTGCAAGGTTTCTAAATGAAGCCCATAAAATTTAATTTATAATATTTGTTTTTCAAGAATAATAATTAAAATTTTATTTTTTTAAAAATTTGTTAAATTTTCGTTATACGAGATATATCTTCTAACTACCTTGAACTGCCGAAGTGGAAATATTCAAATTACATTTAAGTTTTCCATCGACTAAATATTTTATTTAAAACTTTTCAAAAAGTAAATTCATTCAAATTAATCTAAATAGGATTTCGTATATAGCTGTATTAATATTAATAGTTTTACATGAACTTTACACTGAAAGAAAATATAAAGTTTTCAAACAAAATTGAAATGATATCTCACACAAATCTCTTGCCATCGAACCTTAATATTTAAGAGCACTCACTACCTAATTTAGCCATTTTAAACAACACTATCTACTCCGCCATAAGAAGACTGAAGGCTTATAAATACAGACTTTTAAAATATTTCCACAATCTATGTAAAAATTTCCTGAGGTTTTTAAGGTGTAGCAAGTGTAAGTGATAGACATTACTCTTAATCTGTCTAATTAGATAATTGCAACTGTAAAGAATCCATGAACACCTGTGATCGATGGCGAACCAAAATCATTCAGGCGAGTATAGGATTAAAGATCTAACAAGAATGAGCACAAGTGAAATTTACAAAATTTAAAAAAACCGCGACAAATTCGAATTATTCCTTGTAAACCGATTTTTGGAAACTTAGTTATAAAACGTTCTCAATCAAGTCGGTTCGACCGTTTAGGGACTACAGACGCACAGATAAACACTTTAACTTTAACACTTTAACACTATAACACTTCTTCTTAAATCAATATCAAAGTGATGGTCAAAGACATCAGATGAGATATAAAGGATACTTAGGGAGCTATCATTTTTTGGGACAAATTTTTGGAAATATTTTAATGGAAATTGAAATATTTGAGTTGACTTTGTTCTTTTGAATTATTATTTTGTATTAATTAATTATTTTACCATTTCACTTTTTGAAATGAATTGAGCGAAGTTTATTTGACCATTCATTTCCATAGTAATTATTTATATGTTAAAATTATATCTCATGCTTTTTCCAAACTGAATCGATTTTGAAAATCATCGCCAATTTTTTCGGGTACGAAACCTTAAGCTCGTACTTGAATAACTTAAAAAAATAAAATCGGTTGATCCGTCTAGGCGTTACGGTGCCACAGACAGACATACACACATATAGGTCAAACTTATAACACCCCTATTTTAAGTTAAAAAAACAGTAAAAAGCAGTTGGAAAACGTACACTACAATTTATAATCATCCAATAATATTAATAAATTACTAACAATGCCACTCCATACATTATTGATAACATTCATAATATCCTAATTCAAAGCACGAAAATTCCAAAAATATCCATTCTAATCGAAAACACTGTTTTTTTTTCGATAGATTTTATAAGTATACCAAGAGGGAATTATTTTTTTCCTTCTTACATATAGGATAATAATATATACCTACTGTCTTTTTTTGTTCTGATTTCATCATCATCTGTTTGATATTCTAGTATTACTTTCGCACTTTCGAGAATTAAGTGAAATACACTTTAGGTATACACTGAACATCTACTTACTATCATAATATTGCTGCACACCATTTGTTCATTCAGAAAATAACCCCCACAAAATCTTCTTCTTCTTCACAGCACCGTCATCGTCTTCAACAGTTTTATATACATTCCGCTCGTTTTTCTTTCTATAGAAAATCTCCCTTGTTAATCGGAGTCTTTTACTTTATACTTCGTAGAAGTGGTATAGAGTACTCGACCATTCCCATGTTGATTACTTTCAATCGAATAAGATTTGGTAACTATATACTGCGAGTTAGGTGCACTTTTTTGTCGCCGATTTTAATATAAATATTCTTTTTATTTCGTAGATATTATCTATTAAAAATTTGAAATCATTTTTAGTTGTTTTATTTATTTATTATTTTTTTGAGCACATACATTTACAAATACTTTCTTAAACGCTAAAAAAGCTTTCAAAATTTTCAATGACGCATCCCATTATTCAATAAATAATCGACTATCACTTTTCCGATTTACTACCTTCTTTTTTTACATTAGTCTCTCGTTTTCTGGCTAGTTTTAACACAAAAACTTCCGAATGGATTTATTATTTATAGATTATTTATATAATTTATAAAGTTATATTTTGAACCGTAAATTAAAGATTTCTGTAAAACTGGTGAATGAGATACAATTCATGGCCCCTTATTCATGGCACACAATGAATTTAGTTTATATAACTTTTCAAAAAAAAATTGAAGTCTGTCCATATATTTTACCTGTGTAAAGCAATTCCTATCCCGGTTTCAAGTCTTATAAAAGGGGGATAAATGAGAGCCACGGAGGTGATGGCTTTAAGGCGGTAGTTTTTACTTTTAACTCCAGCAAAGCGAGCAGATATCAAGCTAGTACATTATATTTCTCATGTTTTAGTAAGTTACTTTTTTTTAAAATTCTGATATTATATTAATTATTATTTATGCGGCATTTTTTGAAGTGGGAATGTACCATAGAGAGTTTTTTGGGGATGTATCTTCATAAGCGGGAATTCTGTGTTCAAGAAGATCCATTGTTTCATGTTATACAAATCAATGAAATTCTTTTTTTTGTGAAATCGTTTGTGAATAAGCGCAATTGGCGCGGCGCTGCGCGTTAAGAAAACTGTTCAATAAGCAAGTTTACATTTAAAAAATTAACAGTTTTTTGTCGATAAAAAATATATTTCTAAAATAAACTAGCAGAATTTTTAAATTGTTACCGCGAAATACAGTTCCTTTTAGAAATCATTTTGAAATAAAAATACCACCATATCGTTTTGCTTTTTTTCAATTATAAATGTATAATTTGATCATCTTATATTATTTGTGGCAAATCAATGAAATGAAATGTTATGCCAGTTATTCAAAAAAATAAAAATAAAATACATCATGAAATCTTTAAAAATGAAATAAAAATTAAGTAATCAAAATCGACTAGGTTACTTTACCCTATACATCCTTTAATCATTGCGCATCTAGATTTCATAATTAGGCAAAAATTTCTACATATTTTAAAAATCATCAATCATTTTTGTTGCTTCATCTAAATTTAATTTAGAAAAGATTTTAACGTCTGTCAAGTTTTTTGTTATCTGTCGCTATTTTACTGAAAATCATATTTCCAATAATTTTCAAATAGAGGACTGGGGAATGATTTACAAACGATTAAAATCTTTTTTAAATAGTTTTTTACTTTTATAGTTAAGCTAATGCGACTACCCTCTATTTTCTATACTTTATTTCGCATTTTTAAAAACTCTATAAAAAAGAAAGCAGCACACTCTACACCAGATAAAATCAAATAAATAAGTGCATGAAATGGATTTAATTCTGTCACTCACTTCCTCATTCATTGCCCAGTGTTGAAGAGATTACTGTAGTTTATATAAATGTTAGCGTTAGAAAGCTCTACTCCTTGCTGCTTACTCTATGTGCTTTTAAGATATATACATAACAGATTTTCTGTACGCTTTCAGTCATAAAAGCTTTATATAAAGATGATGATGATGTTTTTATAAAGAAATAAAATTGATTTTGAAAGAAAAGTATATAATTATCGTTTAATTTCTACATTTATTTTTGTTTTTTTAATGTACTTTACAACAGTAAAACAGAGCAATACCGCACGTTTAAAAATATTTTTGTTTAGAACGAGTGTTTTATGATTCATTAATGTTGAATCTTGAGAAATGTATATGGCGTAATAAGGTTGGTACTTTGTGTAAACTACATAACCTTGCCAAAAAATTTTTCACCAGCCCACGGATATGACTGTCAAACAGGTTAGTTGTTTGTCAAAAATTAAAATTAACAAGTGAAAACAAACAATTGACTGAGTTAATTGTTGAAATACCATGTATAGAAAGTGTTGATTGCTCTGTCACATTACACACATAAACATGTCACACATATATAACTGATATAGCCATAACATACATACTATACAATTTGCGCATTATTTGCGCTCTCAAGGGTAAACAATGATGTTTACGAAAAAATATTTCAAACAAAAGTTTTTATATTTAAACTTTTGTTCTATCTCAAACGGTTTACAAGATGAGTCCTACGGACCCAAGACCCGATTGACCTATGTTGCTCATTTACGAAGTTGACCTCACTTTTTACGTCCTCAGCACGCTATAAAATTTGAGCTTAATACTCTTTTCGTTTTTGAGTAATCGCGATGACAGACAGACAGACGGCCGACAGACGACAGACGACAGATAAACAAGCAGAAATGGACTAATTAGGTGATTTTATGAACACCTATACCAACTTTCGTATTATTTCATATACGTATAATTACAAGATTTTCTTTATTATTAACTAACTAGCTTTATACCCATCCGCTCACTGGGCTTAAAACTAAAACCCACCGCTTTATATCCTCCACCTCTCTTGATCTCACTCATTCCCCTCCATAAAACTTGAAGGAATTACTTTACTTTAGTTTAAGAGTAAAATAGTCATAATTCATTGAGTATATCAGAAAAGCAGGCCATAAATTGTTTGACACTTACTATTATAAATTTTTACAGAAATCTTTAATTTATAGTTAAAAATGATTATCACAGGTAATATGTCAGTAATTTTTTTAATTTTTTTTTTAAAATATATTTTTACAAATTATAGCTCATGTGTTATTCTGATGTATGAGCCATATACCTGTACCGTTTCATTCAAATGCATTCGCTAGTAATGCTTTTTGAGTGAAAGCGTAAACAAACAAACAAGCATCCTTACTTTCACATATGTAATATATAGGGATGTGCCTGTTTCTTAAAACCTACTGAATTGATTATAATGAAATGTAATGCGTTTAAAGCTTAGGATAAGACTAAAAGCTGTGATATACTTTATCGAAAGAAAAACACATTTTATCACAATAAATAGGTACTAATTACCGTTACCCAAATTTCCATACTTGTTGTCATCCAAGGAGTAAAAATAAAGCTAGTGCTAAGGTGGAAAAGTGAAGGGGAAGATAGTTAGTACCTATAAGATAGGACAGTATTTTAAAATTTGGCATTGTTTATCAAACCGAATGGGTAATGGCTAATTTTGTACAAATTTATTTATATTAAAACATTTATTCAACAATTTATTATACAAAGAACGTTATAATAGCCGTTCGATACAAATTTGAAATGCATGTATTTATTTCCCAAATTAATAAAGATTCAACAAAAAACCTTTGAGGTACGAAATAGGTGTAAAGTTTTTTGATTAGGCATAGAAAGAGGATCAATTGCTCTCCATTGATCTTAGTTAGTTAAAAATATTTCAATGCTTCCGGTATTTAAATCGAGACGAGTATATTTAATTTATATTTCATCTTAATTTCAACTCATATTAAAACATACACATAAAAACTAAATCGTTTAATTAATAAAATATAAAGAAGATATCGTTTTTATTTTATTTTTATTTTTTTTATATTATTCTTGAAATAAAACGAGATTTTGTGTTTTAATTACATCACATTCTGTATTCATTATATTTTTAAGTTTTTTTTAATGTTATTTTATTATATCAAGTTGACAAAGTTATTTGATTAGTTCAATATTAAATAAAAAGGGAATAATAATTAATTAACTCTATACTTGAATTATTGTAAGAAAGAAAAACGTTTAAAGAAAACTGAAATGTATTCAAAAGAAATGTTTTTTTTTTTTTTTTTTGTAAAATCGAAAATTTTTCTTCATTAAAATAATATGCTAGGAATATTTTTCCGCTTTAATTAATTATGTTTTCAAGTCTCAATGGTAAAAAAATTATGCAAGAATAGTAATTAATAGAATTAATGCAGTCAATTTTTCTAAATGAATACTTTCTTTTGGATTTCTTTTTGGAATTTTTTCCATTATTTCTTTGACCACTGTATTGTTTTATTTTATTCTAATGAATATGAATTATATCAGGAGTACAAGTAAATTGAACAATTACATCTTGAAAACCATATGAATTTTGAAAATTCATTCCAATTACACAAATTGCGAAAAATGTCTGCTCAAGAAATTCATCATTATTCCACTAAATGGGCAAACAAAAACAAAACTCAAACTGCGACAAAACTGCAACAAAAACAAAAATAAAACTGGAACTGTAATAGCCATTGGCTAATACATTGCCAGTCTCCAAAAAGTTTGTAAAGTTGCAGTTTTGTTTTTTCGACTGGTTTCAGTCTTGTTTCTGCTTGTCCGTTTAGTGGAAAACCGGCGAATTAGTCGAGAAGGGAAAACAAAAGCAATGCCTCAAGAGAGCTCGACAAATCAACTCCGTACGCTAGGTAACTAAAAAGAACACTCAAATAACACATAGATAATATTTTATTTTTAAACTCAAATTAAAGTTCAACCAAAGTTTCCGACATCGCAAACCAAGAAAATAAAAAGGAGCTCAAACTCGACCATGAAATATTAGAATTTCAACTAAAAAGGTCATTCAGACAGCTGAAACTACATAGAAAATCAGTCACGCTCACATAACTAAAAATTAAAAAATAATTTCAGTTATTTGAATCTACTACAGCGACCAACATCGCCGGAGAATGGCCGTTTTCTCGTTATCGAAATAATAAAATAAGAAATCGTCTATCAGATGATTCATACTCTTGTATATCTGAAAGGCTATTTTATAAGGAAAAGCTTTGAATTAAAATTTGATTATTTTGCGAATTGCTGGTTTAGTTATAGTTGGCTCCAGTATATTAAATAATAGCATAGTTCATTTTCATTTGGAATCTCAAGAAATCAACTCGTGAAAACAATAGGGAATATTCATGTATTTCTTTAAATATTTTTAATTCATTGTTTACACCGTTATAACAAAGTAAAAAATATAAATACTGCTTAAAAATGCCGTATTTAAGTGTAAAAAAATATTTAAAATACATTATAATTTTGATATATTTAAATGCAGTTTCTTGACGCTCTCTGCTGATGACGTATAAGTACGTGATCTGTCAATTGGTGAGAGGTCAATATATAATTTACACTTTAAAAAAAATGAATTTACAACACAGAATTTACACTCGTTATTAATAAGTTTACAAATAAAAAGCCGTAGAATAGTATTATTTAATGAAATACTATATAAAATGTAAGTAATTAATATCATACAGTATGTCAACAAATTTGACAAGCTCGTACTATGATGTCACGTCTGTATAATCATTTGAATTTCCGTTTTAGAAATTTTTAAAACCCTCACTGAATTTGTACTTTTATTAATTAATGTTAAGTAATTAAAAAGATATTAATTACTAAAATAATGGTTTAGTTGAAATGTCCAGTCATTAAAGTTACGGAAGAAAAATATTTGAACCAAATTTAAATTTCATGAATATTCCCTATTGTATATAATTTTTGATTAAAAAAATATTCAACGCTGTCTTAGTATTTAAAAAATTCACTTATATACTGGGAAAGAACTTGAAGTGCCCAACTGAATATAACATTTTTAGAAATCTTTAGTGTAGAAATGAATTTTTCATCTTAAAAACTGGTTTGGAAAACAACCAATAAAACATGAAAAAAATTTCTTTTTTATAAAACAATTTTCTGTGTCCAGATCAACTTGTAAAATGTAATATCTACAGGAAAACTTACAAGTTAACATCAATACGGTAATTTATTTTTATGAAAGGAAGTTGTTATATGAATCTGGTTTCCTTGGTAACTTTGAATACTTATTCCAATACCGTGTTGGGATATATCAAAAATATTGTAGGTCGGCGACTTAGGAAATGATTGACATTGAGCATTAAGGTAAACAAACTTTTATAAGGTGATTGCAACGTGCAAGATACCTGTACTTATTTTTATAGTGGTCTCAGTTCCGTTTTTTAGTATCTAAAAGGAAAACACATTTCACAATTTAAATATGCAAGTTAGATTGCTAAAATATGATGAAAACTGATCGATAACATGTTTAATATCGTATTATAACTACATCTTATCAGACATATGAATATTCTTTAACGCAATATTCTTCAATTTGCTGGGGTTTTTTATTTCTTTTATCATTGCGATTTTACTAAAGGTGATTATCGTATTTCCTTCTCCTTGTGAGAACTACTCAAAGGTCGGAATGCGCTGTCGATTCTGCCAATATCTGCTTTCACATTTTACCTTAGTGTAATTTTTGTTTATTTCATCGATTCTAAAAATAACTGAATTAGTCTTTTGACTTGGCTTGGTATCAGATTTAAAGTAATATTTGCTATTGGTGGGTTTTTTGTTAACAGTTTTTTTAGACTGAATTTCAGAAGGTGTCTATGGCGACTGGCATGACTGGTTGTTATTCCAGAGTTGCATTTGAGATATCAAAATGTTAAGCATTTGGATTATTTTAGTTTAGAATAAAAATACTATTGTTATTTCTAAACTGATTTAAAAGGATCATTATTTAAAAAACTTGAGATAACATAGCCTTAACCTATAGTAGTAAAAGTAAATTTAGGTTATTGTAAAGAACTTATTTTTTAAAGCAAACATAGGCTGTCTATGTTACTCCTTTGGAAGAGGTTGCTTACAGCAAGAAAATACGCAAATGTTACCGTTTAAATCTATGAGTGAATTAAACAAGACCATCCAAAGCCCTCTATATAAGTGGAACACATTTACATATAGTTTATATCTATTCAAAATAAAAGTTCTATGTTACTTTGCTAAGTTTTATGGTACAATTTCGGTTGCATTTTGTTTTTAATATTTGTTTAAAAATATTTTGGATGGAAAAAGATACGGATTAAAAGACTAAAGCTAATTGACTGGTGACATCAGAGGACTATCAAAAATGTCATATTTTCTTATTTTACAAGTATAAATCGATTCTGACTGACCAGCCCAGCCCTAACGAACAGCAGACTGACTTCAATAAATATTGTGTATATGCAATAGGTAAATTGTAAAATAAATTTCAACCGGAGCAAACGCTTGTCATGAATCCAAGCAGTCCGGGTTCGAATCCTGGTTCGAGTGTATTTTTTTCAATTCTCTTTAATTATAAGATTAAATTAGATATTAAAGATTAAAGATAGATATTTCGTCAATATTTAGTTTACGTTGTATGTATCATATCAAAAACATCAAATATAATCGAATAGACCATGATGTAAATAAATATCGTATGCATGATTAAAAGTAAACAAAAACAATAAGTAATAATAATAAGTGGATAAACAAAGTAAAAAATTCATTGAGTTGATCATATTGTTGTAAAAGTTGCATTTGTGTCTAGAACTCGAATAGCCTAACTGGTAGGGCGCTTGACATGAATCCAAGAAGTCCGGGTTCGAGTGTATTTTCTTTTTCAATTCTCTTTAACTAAGCAAATTTGTTTCACGAACCCAGAAAATATGGCATTTTGAGAGCCAGTACTATAATAATATCAAATAATTATCTTTTGTCATGCCATTCGTATTTTTCACTCTTTCTGCATTATAACACAAACCTCCAAGTTAGCCATCTAACTATATAAAACAAACATTAATGATAAACTGCATTTATATTTTATAATACTATGTGCCAAGTAAAAACTATTTTATTATATACATATACAGTGTGTCCCCGGATAGAGGTTACTATACTCATAAATTTTCTTATTTTGCATTTTAAGAAAAAAAGTCATTCTTTATAAGAAGTTTTGCTTATTCTGAAAAGTATGTAGGAATATTTAAAACTTCTTATTAATGTAGCAAAAAATACAGGGTAGCCAAAAATTTGGAATCACTATTTTTATTATTGGTAAACTACCCTTCCTTTTCATAAATTGACAAAATGTTACTAAAAAAAGTTACTCGAAATTATCCAGAACATCTTTCCAACTTTGACAATTCCATTCTTAGTGAATGGTTATCCGAGAAAATAAATTTTTTGTTTAATTTTCTAAACAAGTTCACAAAAAAATACACTCTCGGATAGTACATGTTAATTGATTTATTATTATTTTCTTTGTTACGTTTTTTTATAATTACAGCTTTTGTTCAAATAAAAAATGATACTATAATTAAAGTGCACGGATCTTCTTGATATTTTGTATAGAGTCATAATTGTTAAGAAGGGTAGTTTACCAAAAAGAAAAATAGTGATTTCAATTTTTTGGCTACCCTGTACATTATTAAGAAGTTTTAAATATTCCTACATACTTTTCAGAATAAGCAAAACTTCTTATAAAGGATGACTTTTTTCTTAAAATTCAAAATAAGAAAATTTACAAGTATAGTTACCTCTATCCGGGGACACTCTATATATCTCAAAAGAGAAACAGCTTTATCTAAAATTGAATTCAATGTTTATGTTTATTTAAGAAACTCTATTAACAGTTTAAACAAATTTATTTTCTAATGAAAACTAGGTCAAAATTCAAATATTATACATAGCTTGAAGATCGAGTCAGTTGTTGTCGGGGGTCGTTCGCCAAAGAAAAGTTCGTTGGTTAGTTTTACTTGGTGTGGTGGTATAAACCAGCCTGTCTTCATTTTGTGTTACTTGCTTACATTGCTCTATTCATGGAAATGATAACTGAATATCAGGATAGTAACTATCTTAAAATACACTCCTTGTGTTCATGACTGTCTAATGTTGTTTATTTATATTCTACTACTTTAAGATTTTGAAATAATCCTTTCCTGTAAGTCCTATAACCTTATATCTCTTTTTATTTGTAATTCAGAAATAGGGATTGTTGTCTTTATTTTAATTACCATTGGATGAAAAAATATTATCTTCGTCATGGGAAATTCATAAATTCGCAGAAAGATTATTTTCATTTATCTCACTTTCGGTGTTTTTTAAAACGTTTATTCAAGCCAACTCAAGTTTAATTTAAATATCCTAAAAATAACCAATTTTGAGGTATGGATTCCAATTTAATGCAACAATATTCCCATTTTAATGTGAATTAACGATTAAAATAATAATTGAAGGAATCTCGAATGGGTGTGGATTGATCAATCAACGATAATAAGCACTTTCGAGATCTTAGGATAAACCTCAAATGAGTAAATCGTTAATGTTTCTCTTGCTAAAACAGCAAAGCTTTATTCTAAACAACATGCTCATGTGGAAGTTGAGTATGACAATTATAAATATAATAGTGCACATATATTTACTCCACTTTGACGACTTTAATAATATTTTCCGATAATTCAATCAATTTCGCTCCTCATTTAATGCAAATTCAAATTTATCCTCTAACGCCTACTCTATAACATCCCATATGAAACTCTTATTTAGTGTTAATTTAAATCAAGTTTAAAAGAAGAAGTAAAGTAGGTTTGAAATATTTGGATTAGAAAATGTGTTTATGTTGATGACTGTGTAACTTCCAAGGGGTTTTCTTGAATTCAGCATCACATATAGGTACCGGTAATTTAATAATTGATGTTGGTAAAACTCTGTAGTCTGTAATGTAGCTACACTTTACTCTATCTTATAACGAAATTACAACAATTTTCCAAAGTTTCTCTCTAACAATTTTCGAAAATAGGTGTAGAGGTGTAAACATTCAGAGAAATTTTAAGGTGGGTATCATCATCAGAGTAGAGTAGATACACAACATATTACAGAATTGTATGATGTTTGTGTTCTAACAGTTGTACATACATTGTGTACAACTGGAACTTGAAAATATGAGCTATTCTATAATAGTGACGCAGAGACCGTTAACTATTTTCAATTTCGTACTGCCGTCGTCATGGGTGAGCCCACTTATATCCATCCTTCTTCAAAATTTAGTGTAATATATGTTTTGTGTATCTCAATATAGGCTCGAATTTTGCTTATACCTTCGATAACACAGGCAAATACATAATAACGCATAGCATTTTTGAAGGAAAATTGAGCAGTTGCCTCGTGAAAATAATATCGAATGTTACACCAATATTAGGTCGGTGGATCGAAATTATGCGAACTATTTTTTATACGACGCCAAGGATATGTTTTCGCGCGTATGTATATTTGTAAATATCTATTAACTCGTATCTTCCAAACAGCTAAATGGATTTCAACATTTAAGGTATCCTAAATATTGTCTCAAAAACCCAAATGTTCTAAGATAGGTTTTTGGAAAAACAAAATAAAATGGCGGATTTTAGGAGTGAAATAGTAATACATTAATAAAAAAAAAATTAAGCAAAACCTATCGAGTAGGGTATCAAAATTAAGAAAGTTAAAAGCTTTTGCCACCATATAAAAAAATTGTTTATGCAACCGATAGTAGCTTTGACTTTAATAGCTCTCTTAGTTTTATATTTCATTTCTTTGATTATTTTTTACAATTGATTTATTGGATTAGGTTTTTATTAGGCCTATTATCCTGATCCAGATATATTATGAGTGTATCAACTAATTATAATGGCTTTAAGTATATAAAGTAAACATATAGGAACATATTACATGCGAGAGCTACAATAATTCGGTTATTTCTTTCTCTAAATTCTGAACTATTTTCTAAAAATCCTGGCCATGCTTGCTTTTAATCCTGGCCATGCTTGCCTTTCTACATAAATTAGCGAGTTTCTTTAACCATTCAAACCAATTCTAATCAATTCCTACTCCTTTATATTTTATATGTTTCTCTATATAAGTCAACACTAAGTCCATTATACTGTAGGAAACCTTCAATATTTTAAATAAATTTTAAAACAAATTGATTGAAATGTAAAAAATTACAAGTCAATTATTGAAGATTTATTCTTTGAACTATTTATTTTGTTGCATCAAAAACAAATCCATTCATCCAATTCAAATTTAGTGTATTCAACTCCACCTAAAACTTAACTTCAATTCCCACGCGCAGTTGGTTTAAAAAAAGCTGCATAGTTGCTCTGATTCCGACAGACTTGGGTGAATCATAATTCTATTGACTCAACTTCGAATTTGTCAACTCTGCGCGGAGTTTTTTCAGTGCATCTTTCGATGCTCGGAGGATAAGTGATAAAATCGTCAAGTGAAACTACTATCTCTCAGTTCATAAAAAAATAATTAATTGAATTGAATGAATACAATATTTTTGAATCATCATGTACATTCTTCTACAAACAACACTTGCCGTACACACTAGTGTCAGTCAGTCAGTCTAAAACTAATGTGCTTTTACAATAAAGTTCGACGTGTGTAACCGCTTTAACTTGCTTTCAACATTACTATACATAGATAGATACATACTAGTGTTGTAATAACATTTATACCATACATACACCCAACGCCAGTTCCAGTAGAATATGATACTAAAAACACCCATCACGTATGAGGAGTGCAGTATGGATGTATGTACGTAAACCATGCTTATCATTTATGTATTAAAATACAAGAATCAAAATGTAACAGCAGTTTCTTACATAGCATTTAATGTAAAATTATCTAGAATAGTTAATGTGCTTATACTTATTGCTTTAATAAGCTTAAATTTATATAATATTGAAATCATTTCATATTAACTAAATAACAAATGTAAATGTGAATCCAAACTGTATTCTAAAACGATGAATAATTTTACTGGAACGTTTTTCGAATAATATCAAAAAAGACCGAGTTTTACATAAAAATGTTTAGGTACTGAAATTGCACATGTTCATTCGGTTTTTAAATTAAGTGATATCAAACTTTAAACGATATTTATCAAAATTTAATGAGAATTTCAACCATTAGTCAAATTTGTGAAGTTTAAGTGACAGAGCTAGATGTCATCTTAACAATAAGTTATTATAGCGGATGATAATTTCACCCAGAAAGTTTCAATTCGATTCCCCGTTTTGGAACTAAATATAATAGCCGATAAAATCTCTTTCTCAATCTATCTACTTGAAAGTATCGCGAAATAACAAAACAGATTTCAAAGTATGAATTTTATTATCGGGTTAATTATTTCATTCACAACAATTGTAATCATGTAAACGTATTAGAAGCAAGAATGATATACCATAAAATGGTAGGACATACACATTATTAATTACTTAGTTAATTTATAGTAAATTGATTGTTGAGTCCGTTACAAAGTCAAAAATTTATTAATCATTTAATTCTACAAATTAAAGCTCGACAAAATTAAGAAATCAAAACTTACGTGGGTTTTCTCCTAGAACATTTTGCAAGCTACATAAACGTCCAAAGACGTTGGCAATGTACGGCTGCAATAAACTCTCTTAAGCTGTGTAAATATTTGCTCCGAAAATTATGTTGAATATCTTATGCATAAATAAGTTTGATGAACGATTTTATATTTAGTGTTATTGACTAATATACTCGTGAAGTTTTTGTTTGGGAGAAACAATTCTTTTAAAACTTTTGCGGTTAAAGAAAAACAAACAATAGTATTAGTAAATAACCAATAATTTTTTTCGATTGTGAAAACAAAAATGTTAGTGGTAAACTTTTGTGTAGTTTAAATTAGACCATTGTGTAAATAAAAAGTAGTCTCGAGACAAAATTTTGTTTCTGTATATATATTAAAACAATTTCCATGTGTTACCTACTACTTTCGAGGTGGTGTAAAACAACCTGTGTGGTTATGTTTTGTAGATGTCTTTCTTCCCTTTTTTTGTGAATGTACACAAGTTTTCAGTCCACTTTTATTTTCGAGAAACACTTTTACAAAAACATACATGCATAATGGTATTGTAAAAAAAAAAACTGTTACTAAAAAGTTTTAGTGTAGAAAATTCTTTTTAATCTGTTATTTGTTTGTGTGTGTCTGTCTATATGTAGGTATGTAGAAGGGGTATTGAAGAATTTACTTTGTACACCTTTTGTAGTTTTTGTTTTACAGTTTCTAGTAATTATTAAAATGTTTTCTAATTTTTTTTTGTTGGTATGTCTGAAATAATATGTCGCATAAGCATATATAAATTTGTCCACATACACAAAGACAGTTTCATTTTGTGTATGTATATCAAGTTTTTGAGACAGAGGAAGAAAGCCATTATTTTTTTATATACTAGCAGTAAGGCGCAGTATGGCATTAAATCGAGACAACTGGTACTCAAAATTGTTTAAAAGTACCCGCATGTGAAATTTTTTCTCACGATACCTGTAGCGCATTAAAAAAAAATTGAGCACAAAATGCTATCTTAATTACGTTAGTTTAATAATTCACGACTTAAGTGTTTTATTTTCATATTATTATTTATATCTGGTTCTTCAGAGGGCCTTTGGAATTAAGGAGTACACTACTAGGAAGACGGGTACCTCACGTGTTCTTCTTTGGTAACAACGACTCCCTAGATATTAGAGAATCGCAAACCCGCAAACAAATGATTACGTGTGATAGTTCCAAAAAAAAATTTATAACCGACACCCACGTAGGCACATATGTCAACTTCTCTAATTATTAATAGGATAATAACAAGAGATATCTTCTACCATAGCCGTGATTTAGAACGGTATATATTAGTATTCCATTGAATAATTTTACAAATGCGTTTTACACTTTAGCGCTTCCTCGGAAGTATGTTTTACGTATAAATTCCTATATCTATCATGTAAAATATTTTAAGTTGCATAATGAGTGCTCATAATCTCTTGCTGGAAGTGTTCATCATTGCAAGCACTTATTTGAACACTTCTCAAGTTACTCTAGAAATAGTTTGAGAAGTACTTGGCACCAAATACCACTTCTATCTACCAAGGAGCTCTATAGATGCAAAATATAAATTAATTAATTTTCGTCACAATATCCATTTAATATTTCACTAATTAAATAAGGCAAAGAAAATTTTTTTCAAAAATAAGTACATATTCGTAGCAAAAGTACATATAATTGAAAATGCACCAGACGAAAAAAGTATAAGAAAATATTGTGAGAATTGTAACATAAAAAACAACGAAACACTAATTCACAAATTATATAAAACGTGAATTTATTCTCTATTTCCATCTGTATTTAGTAAGTAGAAAATATAAATTTTGTTCTCTTTCATTTTCCTATTCTTTATTTTTAAAGACTCTTTCTTTAAAAATATATATATTTTACTTATGTAGCTACATTAAATCACATTAATTAAGCTATGCGAAAATTCTTTTCATATATACAGACTGTCCCATCAACTTCTCTGTTTATTTAAATTAATTATAAAGGAAAACTACTTTTTAAAGTTTTTATTGAACTTAAAAAAAAATTGAAAATTAAGACTTAACTTTCCCCCTTAGTTATACATTATAAACTAATCGTTAAGTCTACAATATTAAGTAAATAGAAATCGTTATTTTCATTTTATGTTATACTAGCCGGATACCCGCTCGTTTCACTGTGCTTAAACGTAAAAAAACACCGCCTTATAGCCTCCACCTATCTTGATGTGCACAGTTTTCAATTTTGTTAAATGTAAAATAGTCATAATTCATTGAGTATATCAGAAAAGTTGGCCATGAATGGTTTGACATTAACCATTTTAAATTTTTACAGAATACTTTAATTTTTTTTTTTCAAAATGATAATGTTAGATCTGCTCTATCTAAAATCATCATTTTGAACCATAAAAATTTAAAATGATAATGTCAGATTAAATTTTATTTATTTTTTATTTTGTTTTAATATATCTTTATAAATATATTATTTTGTTTTAATATATCTCATGTGTTATTCTGAAGTATGAGCTATATTGCTGTACAGTTTCATTAAAAACCATTCGCTAGTTTTAGCGTGAAAGCGTTACAAACAAACAAACATTCCTACTTTCGCATTTATAATATATATAAAGAAGAGATAGAGATATGTTATATATTATATCTAGTTATAGATAGATGAAGTAGGGGCAAATTTGTTTTAACTAGTTTCTAGAATAAAAGATTATAAGTTAAAATTTATCTATATAATTGTACTCATCACTTTCAAGTATTATTATATTTATTTCTTGCATTGCCATTCGACTTACTTTTGTCTTGTCTATTCCATCTGTCCGTTTTGGATATTTGTGTATTTAACAAAAAATCATTCTGTCGAAACTGGAAAAATTTCTCAAAATTTTCATGGAATTGTCAGGCATAACGTTCATAGATAATATATTAAATTAATCATTATAAAATACTATCATCCACAGTTAACAGGGGCGGATTGTGAATTTGTGGGGCCGTGGGCTAATTATATTTTATCATAAAACTACTTTTCTATAGTGATTTAGGTATACAGTTTATGAACAAAATAGAACAATAAATTATTTACTCATATAATTTGATTGTATATACAAACAGAAACTGTGCGACATTATTGAAAAATAAATTGACAGGTTATGAAAAATAAATTAACAGACCAATGTTATGATCGATTTTTATTTAATTTTAATTTTTTTAAAACCATATCGTCAATTGTTTTTAATGAAGATTGGGAGCCCTTAATTCAAATAGTATACTGTTGAAAAGGATATTATCTACAGCCTTCATCAGCAACAATCTCTTAGAAGAAGCTCTTAGAAGCACTAATATTTACCTTTCTACTAGGTGGCACTTTTAAAACGCCAATTTTTTTCATGTGGAAATTATCCAGCTAATTAAAAAGCTATCCAGTGTATAAGGCAATGTATTAATCAAGTAAACCAGGCATTGTGACGGGAAGTCAGGTCAGTGATCTTTACTTAGTTCGCGTATCGTGCTCATTTTACGTTTATCCTTCATAGTGCCTCTTCGGTGGAACATCCTTTACATGTAGTACGTAAAATTTATGAAGTATACCTCTATACTACTAGTAAAATCTTCTCAAAAGGAGTAATCGAGAGAATGAGAGTGTTCACTAATGAATATGCATATGTATGTTATACTTCGTGTAATAGTTTATTCCTTCAAAACGTCGCTGTATTTATCGCAGGATTTACGTCGTTAAAGGTCAACCAAGAGACAAGAAATAAGTTTCCAATACATCATGAGAAGGAAAAGTTTATTAAAGGAAGAGGTACGTGCTCCCGCCCCTACAAAAAAAAACCATTAAAAAGCCAAAAAAAGAGCAATATTATAACATTTACTTTACAAAGCGAAATGGTAAGTTCCAAAACTTTCCAGAACACTGTGCTTCGTTTGAAATAAATCGTGTCTGACATTACTTTATACTCTAAACATAAAAAGGAAGAAACTATCATAATTTACATTGTTATCAAACTGCTTATCGCTTCCGCCATTGTGTTCATCCATCCGACGCTACTTCTGTCAATTCAGTGAGTGGAAATTGTTTCTATCATGTCCCTATGTATGATGCTTTTTAAAACTACGTTGATGATGATCTTCAAAAGTACGCAACCGATTTTGATGAGTTTTTTTCTAATATATAGAGTGATTTAAGAGGAAGGTTTTATGTATAATAATGCATAATATAGTAGAGTAAGGGGATGAAATAGAGTAGAGTAAGGGATATGCTTCAAAAAAGAGGCACATTTGTGCATCCATTAAGCTCAAATATTGACAAGATATACAACAAGCTTCAAGCAGTGCCGTTTGTTCACATAATTTCCAAACATGTAGGGGTACGTATTATATCCAAAAGCATAAAAAACCAGGTAAAAATATAATGATTAAGCAAAATATTTTTACATATACTAAATTGTATTAAAAAACACGGAAATCTGTTTTCTAGGATGCTTTTTGAGTGAAGATCACAAGTAATTTTAATTCTAATGGAAATAAAGATATTTTTTAATCGATGCGGTTTTTAATCTTCCAAAATTGTTTACCTTTTTTTGACTGGTATATAGCTACAGCACGCAAGACGTAACTACAGAAAAATACTCAAAAGAATATTATATATAGATAGATAGCCTTTAGGCGTCTTCTACTATTATTCGGTAGACAATTTTGTTTATACATACAGAGCCTAGTTATCATTTGACATGAGGTCCTCTTAGTTTCCTATAATGATGTACTTACAGTTTATCTCATAACGTCGAAACTATATCCAGTCTAGATATGTATAAAAAAATATTTTTACCTCACTGTGTACACTTTCGAGAAGATATTCTCTGTGATGCTGCTTGATTATGATTAAAATTAACTACACTTAGATGATAGATATGCCGACCGACCGTCATTATCCGTACGTAAGAATATTCTAGATTATATGTATAATGTGAGGTCAAGTGTAGGTCAACAAGACGACACAAGCTTATGCTTTTTTAAATTCTTTATGAAAAAGAGAGTTCTTCTTAAAAACGAACATTATTACATATCCGAAAAACCACTCAGACGAAACGAAACGTATAAGAAGGCATCATCAACTCTAACTGACTGACTGGGTGGGCCTTTAATTATTATAATTTCTTTGAATGGATAAAATTTCCTTTTTAGTACTTTGAATTGAATTTTTATTATTCATTTTTTCATTTTACTTCTTAACGATCTGAACAAATAGTTTTCTTATGAACGCTATTTTATTCAAATTTCTGCAAAAATATTTGTAATTTAATGTTATGCTTCTAGTTAATTATTGCGGACAAGGACGTTCGATATTATCTGCATCGGATTTTTTATTTTCAAATAACGTTTTTCTAGATTACATTAAGTTGACTCTAAGAATAATTACTCATCCCTTATTACCAGGTTTTCTGACATTAAAACGAACCTGAAACCTGGAAGTTGCTATTGTTTAAAATTAAGATAAAATATTTCTCATTAATTCGTAGAACCTAAATTTAAAAAAATAGCTCTACTTCAATATTTTTTATTGTCTAAAAAATATGTAAATTTTAAAATTAAAAAAAAAACTGGTAAAAACAGTCATATGACCTCTGTATAATATATGATATGCATATAGAGGCTATCCGACAAATTCACGTTGAATTTTTCTGTTAGATCCATTTTTTTATCGAATCCTTAAAACATAACCCACCAATGTCCACATTTTAAGATGGCTCCTCTATTCTTCAAAACAAAAAACTTCAAAAAATAACTTATACATTAATTTTTTACACGAATAACTTAGCCAAAAAAAAAAAAAAAAATGATTGTGTATGATACTACCACAAACGCTTCCCGACATTTGATACATAGCGAAAAAAGAAAACAATATATAATGAACGAAAATGTTTCAATACGCTAGGAAAATAAACTGCCCTTTCATTTTAGTTTAATTTTCTTAAATTATTTTAAGATTTAGGCCGTAAACTTTTTTAAACTAAACGCTATCGGTCCTTCGCTTATAGCTTCCCCGCATATAAGTACCCTACATATAAGCATCTCCACATATACGTACCCATATGTGCTCTAAATTTCCTAGATACTTCTCTTAGATACCCAATAGGATCTTAACTTACTGAGCACGCTTCGTTCGAAATACGGTATAAAATGGCATGGTTCGGTATGGTATGGAATAGTGTAGATATTTAGGTTTACACTTTTAAAAAAAGATCAAAAAGGGATAGGAAATAGGAGAGTTAAGAAGGGATGCTTTTGCCTGGCTTTGAATCGTTATATAGTATTTACACCCCTAAAGTTATATGATGTCGTTCCAATGATAACTACTCCATAGAAAAGTGGACGTGTGGTGGAGGGGAGGGTAGCAATGAGGTTATTGACTTCGGCCTCAATCGGCCAAATGGTTTCAAAAGCTACACATAAGAAAAGTATATTAAACCAAAAACCAAAATGGCACCAACAATCAATCTGTGATGTAATGTTTAAATAGTCGTTGTTATGTTTCAATAAACAAAAGAAAACGGAAATCATAATTTAAATGTACCATTTCTTTCACAAAACTAAGCTAAGCTAAGTTAATAATATTGTTTCATATTGATTTTGATCAATGGAAGTATAATACTATAATATACTCCACGTTATATTCTACATATGGAGGTAATATACAAAATTTGTTGTAGATAGATCGAGAACAATTAGTAATATAATTTATTTTTCACAATTCACTGCAAAAACTAAAAAAAAAATTATTGAATATAATATAGCAGTAGCGATAATAAATATACAAAAGATTTGAAAGAAAAAATATATAAAAAAAGCGCATTTATATTATTTGGTCGGTCGATTTATCGAACTGTAACGAGACCAACTGAGTAGTTGATTTGCTTGATCGTGCTAGTAGTACCATACCGGATGTTAAAACAATCAACTACATAACCTTTCAACGTAGGTAAAGTTAAAACAACTGTTTGTCATTTTAGATTGTTATATTTTATTTCTGTGGTGAATTCAAAAATTACCAGGAAATCATTGCGGTTGCATATCAATCATATAGTACGATTGTCAAGTAGAAATTTCATCTCGAAAAGATTTCATGTTTCTGTTTATGACACACTAGCTACAAATCATTCTCATAAAATACGAGTGCAGTAAAAATCTTTAAATTAGTTATTATTTTAAACTACGAAATTCACCAAGGAGACCTAGGTTGCTCATTTGCGAACTAAAACTCACTTTTTACGTCCTGAGGCCGTTATAAAAATTTCAAGTTGATATCTCTTTTCGTTTTTGAGTAGTCGCGTTGACAATGAATTCGAAGTGAAATATGAAGTTTGTTGAAAAAAATCCCCTACAACAATTTTTATTATCTACAACTTTTGTACAGAACAATTTTCGCTAGAAGATCATTTTTCGCCTTAAATCGCAAAAAAAAACGGTTTAACCCCTAAAATCAAGCCCCATTTCACTATTTCCAAGAGTTTCAAGTTTAATTGGTCTATACTATGTTGCTTACTTCCCAAACTAGCATTTCCACTTAGTCGTTGCAAGTTTTGTCGCTACAATCAATAGTTTCCTAATTTCAGGGTTTCCCGTTTAAACAATTAAATTGTTACTTAATAACTTTGCAAAACTTTACGAAAAATTTAAGCACCTATTCTCAATCAGCGGCCTAAAAACCTTTAGAAAACACTGGTGAACTCAATGCTTTCTTTTCTACAAAATCCCTATCCAGCGTAAGTACTATTTTGAGTAATCGTTATGTTCTACATTCAAAATTGTCTAGAAAGTATATAAGTGCAAACACATATTCTTAAATGTCATAAATACCAATCTCGGTAAATACACGAATTAAACGTAATTGCACGTATTGTAAATTTTAGAAAGTAATGGTGAATCTTAAGAAAGGACTTTTTTTTTTAAATAAAAGAGATTCATACTCGGAAATCAGTGAACAATAAGTGAGAAATTAAAACATTGCATCGAGATCTCAATATCTTCAAGAGATTTAGAGATTAATACGATGAAAAAAGTCCATGCTACTTTTAATTCAGTTTACGTCATGTTAGATGAATGGGTATTAATAAATTACCATCGTTTTATTAATTACTTAATTAATATAATATTTTTATTGGTTTATCTTTTTATATTTATACATCCTGTACACTGCTTAGCAATACCTGCCAGTGAACACACAATCATCAATAAAAATGTGCATTGCAATAGAGGGAAGGTGGCGTGAATAATTTGGGAAGTCTGCTTTACGCTCGAATTATCACACCAATGACTTTTTTTTCATTAAATCCATATAATACTTCAACTGCATTCAATTTTTATGTATTTTTTTTTTCGTTTTATTTTTTGTTTTCAATATAAATTTTTTTTTACTGCAAAAATAAGTGTATAGTCTGGTTGGTACCACACACAAAACCACGTTTCATTTGCTGCTGCAGTGTTACCTCGATCATTTCTAAGTCCTTTTTCTATCTATATATGTGTATGGGTGGGTGGGTGTATGTGTTTGAGTGTGTTCGGTTGAAATTGTGTTATGGTATTAACTCAATCCTTATACGATCATATTGTGGATGGATGCAATTTATTATAATTCTATAGATTTTTTATTCTCTTCGATGATGTTGTTAATGCAAAGCTTTTTTTATATCTCGAAAAAATCATCAACATTCATCTCGAATCTTTATGTATGTATCACCAGTTAGTTTTTCAGAATATAAATGTTAAATCAACCGTCTTTATTTTAGTTTTTCGTGAATATTCCAATATTCATTAAAAAGTTATTTTAAAAAATATAAGAGATTTTATAGCTTAAGGTTGTTGTCGCGATATTTGAGTAGCGTCAGAAAATTCTAAATTTTTGTGTACTTACTAAAGACATGATTATACAATTACCCTTCAAATTTAATTAATAGTTCGATATTTAACACTCTTTATACTTTTGCATCAGTTATTAATTTATAAAAAACAAACCAACTGTCAGATATTTTCCAAAAACTAACAGTCTATTAATTGATTTATTTCGATTCTAAAAATAAAATTTTTTTTTTAATTTTTGACGTCCAGTTATTTTTAAAAAATGGTTTAAAGTTCAACAATTTATATGCAATTACACATAGAAGCGAGTCAGACAGAAAGAAGTAGTAGCGAGTATACATAGTAGCGAGCCAGGCAGAAGAGTGTTAGGATTGGTGTTGTATACGTAACACATGAATATTGTATGTGTAACGTCTCCACGAGTACAGACTTGCTTAAATATTATGGATCACTTAGCTACAAGCTCGTATACTTTTGCAACGCCCATATTCCATAATATTTATATATAAATTGTACCACGACAACTACCTTAACTGCTATCAACATAAAATATAAGGTTTTTATTTATACTTAAAGATAAATTATTCTGGTAAAACAAGAGTTGAGGTTCTCTCGATAAAACTGCAGTTGAACCTACCGACAGTAAAATTTTGGAACGTAAAAATTAACAAGCTCAATCTGACCATAACGCTGATCGGAATTTATTTGAACATATTTTTATTATTTAGATGCGGAGTTCTCGCGGATATATTTTCTAAATTAAAAAAAAAAAAACAAAACAAAACAAAAAACAAAAAACAATTTTTGCATATCAGAATTATTTAGAGTATTGAGTATTAATTTAACATTTTATTTTTGTTGTAAAAATCTACAAATAGCATTATTGTTGAAAATGAAAAGTTTTGACCTTTAAGTACTATTTTTGATCTCATTAAATACAAGAGCTAAATAGAAAAATCGATAGGAAAGGCAAATCTTTTCAACAAAAAGAACCGTATCACCGCATCGCTTATGTATTTGATTCTGTTCAATATTCTGAAACATCAAAAACGATAACAGAATTTTTGAATCAGATTTAGGAACTAAAACCTTTCGAAAACGCAATAGCATTTTGTATACATTGCAAAAGTCTACTACGAATAACTATAGACGGAACAATTACTACATTTTGGCTGACAAAAGAATTTTACTTTAAGGATGCATGGACACGGTAGTGGGGGCATAAATTTAAAAAATATATATTTTAAATTTTGATGATAATTTATTTTATAACTTGACGATGTAAGACGAAAAGTGAGAATAAAATTTTTCGATTTCCGGCGTAATTTTCAAAATATTGAAAATTGAAAATTTTGTTTAATTATTCAGCTTTCGATATTTCGAAAACCAAGGCACATATCGAAAAATTTTATTCTTATTTTTCTTTTACATTCATGACGATGTAACAAAATTCATCATCAAAGTTGAAAATAAGATAAAAATAATTTCAACCCTAAATCTACCCTGCTCTTACATCCCTTATATGGATGGAGACACTTGGTTTTTTTCCTTTCTATGTCATTGCTTTCATGTTTACTTTCTATTAAAAAGTTTTTTTAAAATTTGTTTTCATTCATTCCAAGTGAAAATTATCAAAAACTTTCAAAATGTGTCGTTTTTTGAGATTCCCCCATAAGAACCAATGTATTTTTTATCGATTTTCAATATACTTATTTCTTAAAAATTGGCATGGATACCTAAGATGAAATTTTAACCATATATTCTTTGAGTAAAAGTCTGCCAGTAAAAAAATTTTGAGCCTTTAAATCAAACATTGTTGTCATGCTCATACATCCTTAAGCGAGATTTTTCACTTTTTTTTTTACTTGCTGCTAAAATTTCTATTGTAATTTTCACATCTTATTAATTATATTTCATACAAAAAACATATTATTTGAACTATTATTATTTTTATGGAGTTAGATATGAAAAACTATATTTTTCATATTTTTGGCATCATTATAATTTTTGCTAAAACGTAAAAAATATTTTATTTAAAATATTTTTAATAATCATTATATTTCTCTAGCAAATTTAAATATATAAGGGATGCTAGTCGTGGATGAAGTATATGGTATAATCCAAGAGTAAATGATTACTTTGCTTCGATTAGAATTACGGTATGGAGAATTTAGAACGTTCACAATAAAAAAAAATTCTTGAAAAAATCTTTTGAAACTTTGTAAAAAGCTTTGTTAGAACATAAGAGAAATGTAAGAGCTCTTCTAGATTTCTTTCACTATTTTTGAGTGTGTCTTTTTTCAATTTAAAAATTGATTAAGCACATGCTGATGAGCAAATTTCTTTAAATTCCGTAAAACAAGGAATTACTTAAAGAATTAATTGGAACGTAGACGATGTATATATGTGTACATATACAATAGTTTACATAAATAATGAGTACGATGTTGCCAGATTTTTAATATCTCGGAGTTCTCTTTTTATAATTGTAATGAACGTTTTTAAAACTCTAAAATTTTACAAACTATTGCAAAACTCATCTGCAACGATCATACTCTTGGAGGTATTGAATCTCAAAAGATGGAACTTATACGTTGACGAATTGCTTGTTAAGCGCATTACTTAATTTTTCCAAATTCTATTTCCTAATTCCAATCAAATATGCTTGTGTGCTACTTTTAATTTTCATTTAAATGTAGGAACTTCGAAATTACCAATTAAATAGTGATTATTTTGGTACTCGCATAATTTAGCTTACTCAACTTCGATGTTACTATTTCCTCTCTATATATATTTTTTTTAGTTTAAAAATACAATACATTAAAAATTAAAACAAAAAATATTTAAAAAAATGCTTGCAGATATTTCTCACGCCCTTATTATACTTTCATATCCTTGGTGGAATGTTATTGTACCTAACAACTCAATGGTTTGTATGTTTTAACAACAACTAATGTCTGGCGCATTAAAAATTTTTTACTCTCGAAGGATTCATCTTAGTAGATAGACATTTTTTAATAATTAAAGATAGAGCATTTTCTATTATAACATTTATAACGTCGCGTCTACCTTGTAAAAGAAATTTTAAGAAGGTATAGTTTGTCCAAATTATTTGTAATGTTTTTTGTTGGGATGAAAGGAAGAAAGAGAAAATTTCCTAAGAAAACAATAATTGGAAAGAAATAAACTGTAAACATTATTTTAATTGTCTTGATATACCTATTGTACAAGGAAGTTTTAATTAGTGCAAATAATATTAGAAAAGATAGCCTTTCGAGATTAATTTTTTTGCGAGTGGATACAAATGTTAAAATAATGCATGGAAAAATTATTTCAAAATACAAATTGAATGAAATTTTCATACCTTATCTTTTGTAGCACTCCGAAATCATTAAAAAGTCGACTTCACTGGGTATATTGTTCTCCCAGAAAGTTGATTGGATTTTAAAATATGCTTACTGTTAGAATGCCAGAATATCATTCATATTCCCTTAACTTTTTTCAAGAAAAAAAATTTCTCTAAGTCTTTATCTTTGCCCATAGGCAATCCAGTTTTAAATTAGTATGTAATTTTTAACAATCGTTCTAAGCCCAGATAGTACATCGTACACATTCAGAGGATATTCGATATTTAAACTCTGTGTCAAATTATGTATGCATGGTGCGTATATATCGAATATATTTTCGACGGTATTAATTTAACAAAGTAAGCTACAAGATTGAATAGAAAATCCAGTTTTATGTTTTATATCTATCATTCGTTCTATCTTCTGTTTTTGTTTTCTAGGTAATCAATCTCACACGATTTTTATCAAAATAGTGTAAATTTATCTTTTGTTTAAAATAAACAAACACGATCGGTACTTGACTAGCAATAGGTTTAGTATTTGTTTGGTTCAGTTTGTGAAAATTTATTTTATAACTGCAACCAACAGTACCTACCTAAGTGTTAGAAACTAGAAGCTTCAAGAACCATCCGGATCCCAAATATATCTACACAGATATATAGATGTGATTTTATTGCATGTACATCGTTAAGTTTTCAGTTGTCTGTTGTATATATAGTGTCGGTAATGCCAGTTAGTTATGTAAATAAATCAGTGTGTGTTGATAAAAGATAGAATCAATTTAGAATATGTAATAAAATATTTGTTGTCTTTGTTTGTAATATGATTGTACAAAGTGATTTAAATATTGCTATAGCTTTTAAAATTATTTCGAAATCGTTTTAAATTTTTGCATGAGGCCGTTACAAGACAAACCTAGCCGTAAATAAGCTAAGCTATCGCTCGTAATATTTTTTATAAATACCACTCGTTGCGGGAGAAAATATCATTTAAGATATAACTGAAGCTGAAAGTTGTCCATTATGAAAGAGACAATCACTGTTTAAATGTAGAAGTGGGCAACTTTGTGATTGATTTGTAGCATAAAAATGAAATTCAAGAAAATTTTGCGATATTATATATCAGCTTCATTACCTGAATTAGCTTTCAGAAAATGACTTCACCAATTATATTATCTTTATTTATTAAGTTTAATCTTTAATGAATGGGCAGAAAACAAATACAAGTGGAATGATGGGTACTTCCATAAAGTAAAATACGTATTTTAGTAATATTACAACTGCGAAGTCTCGTAATAAAAAATATATATCTAATCATACTGGAATTATATGCTGTTGAACACTTGGTGGTTTTACTGTACTCAATCTTTGAGCAATTTCGACAATAAGCTGTTTTATGGTAAACACTGTAACTTATATATCGAGTAAAGATTGTACTCAAATATAGTCACTAGGATTAATTTTTTAATAATAAATATATAATTCCACTTACAATATAATCATCAGTATGAGCTAAATCTATATGCTGATAGGTACATCGATAATTTTTGTACTTAATCATTCGATAGGTACTGTGCCATTAAAAGCAATGTGTATATAAAAAATAAGGATAACAAATGTAGCGTTGCAGTTAACGGGAAAGAAAATATAAAATAATTCCAAGGATATTATGTGTTTCGCATAGAAGGATCCAAAAAAGGCAGTTCATGTTTGTTATAGTTGGGTCTTGTATGTCTACTTATCCATTCTTTACTATTAAACGTCTTGCGTTCTTAGTTATCTTTATTTATTTGTTTTATTTATAATATTAACGTATAATAAATAAATTTATGTCCTTTTCAATTCTGTTTTTATTTTAGAATTAAAAATTATCTTTCATTGTCACTTTAATTTCGTTTCTTTAGAGAACCATTTGATCGAATTTCGGTTATAGACAATACTTATCATAGTTTTTGTTATGGAAGATGTGCTACTTGTCTCTAATATCACTTTCAAAGAGACTTCTCGCTTGTTATATGTATTTTTTTAGACATCTCTCTGATGGATAGTTCCAGTTTTACTACTTTGGTAAAAATTGCAGTACCATTGACATTGAAATAATTTGCTAAATACAGGTAAATGGAATGAATCACTTGGTAAAACCAAAATTCACTCGTTAGGTAAAAGTGTTCATGTATGTATATTATATGTGTCCTGGTATACCTTTCTACCAATGTTTTATACACAAACATATTTACAAAACTTCTGTTTAACAGAGAGTGAATAGTATGGTACGGTATTTGAACGCGTTGGCGCGTTTGAACCATACAAAACTTTTTGATAGAAGAAATACTCATACCATCATTTTTATCAACTAACTATGAACTAAATAACGAAAGATGGAATAACATTTCCCAAGTCTATGTTTACAAACCTGTTTGTATGTGTACAACATATACATAGATAGAACAGCTACCAATTTAGTCAATGTCTACCATTAAAAACAAAAACTATGAGGTTCTGAAAAAAAAGGGATGAATGTGACGGATAAACGGTGTCTTTTTTATTTTTGTTGCATGAAATGTCCGTATACCAAAATTTGATCTTGACAGGTATACTTTGAAATGTTAAGAAAATAAGCCTAATTCTTGGTCCTCCTTACTTCTACTCGGTATCAATGTATACGTTATTTAGTTTCTGATTCAGTGTTATAGTGATTCATATAACATTAATAGGTATATGAACTTTCGATCCGGATACGGAAATAATTAAACAAACAATTTTAATATTAAGAGCCGCATAAAGAAAAGAATGCACAAAACCAAATAGTTTGTGCAAATATTTTTACATGGTTTCAACACATTTGAGCCAAAACTGTCTACTGGAATCTCTCTATGGTTAAGCAATGCCCATTGTTTTTATAAAAATAAAGCTTCGCTTTTTTGTCAATACTGAAACCAAACTAAAAAACAATTAATCGCAAGTATGTCAAAATTTCGGAATAAGGGCTGCCGTAAAATCTACTTTGGCATCACCTCATTCACAAAAATATCTATTTTGACTATTTGAGAAGGTATTTGGCTTCCAAATGAATGTTTTTCTACCTTGTGGCCGATCCGATAATGTTTCTGTTTATACTCTTACCTGTGATATTTTTAGTTTCAAAGTGTCAAATCTATATCATGTACCAGAGGGCTTTATAAGAAAAATTATTGTGCAACAGAATCCTGAACACGATATTTAAAAATATGAAATGAGATATAAGGTACCTTTTTAAAATGTCGTACCTATATTATGTCTCTTTGTTTCATTTTTAATATTTCTATCTTTTTTCAAATGATATTATAACACTACCTACTAGCGACTCTATCGTTCGTTCAATGAACTCAAATTTTATTTTCAAATATGGAATACTTTTTATGATGAGAAGAAAAAAGGTTTTTTTTTTTTTTTTGGTTACAACAAGCACCGGTTTGTATATGTTTGTATGTTCAACATCATGGCTTCGAAGCAGTTTATTGTTTGTGCATTTTTATATTTGCAATCTTAATACACTTCCGTTTTGCTTTAGGTGTATAAAATAAAACACAAATCTGATGTCAAACACTCACATGTCTTCTATGTAACGGTATGGATTATGTTGTACTTATGTTATACATAAATTTTCGTAAAATGGTAAAAAAAATTACTAATAAGACACCATCTTTTCCTGCCTTTTGTTTTAATTTTAATTGATTACACATTACTTCAATTTTTCAACGATATTAATAAATTTATAATATTCAACGAAAATCATCTTCAGTTCATATTCAAAATAGTTTTCCGGAATTTCAATACATAATTGGTCCTCAGAACAGCATGACAAAATGAATAAATAAATGTTGTTGGTGTTCACATCTTTTCCAAAAATTCTACCCCAAAAATTTTTCACATCTTTTTCAGATGTATGATTCTTGTTTATGTATGGAGGTAAAAAAATGTGTACATCACTGTGAAGTTGGGTAATAATATGGTTGTAAGATTATGCAGTTGGTAATAGTGGTTTTTTGAGATGCTATCATTATCAATATGAATAGAGAAACAAAACTGTATGTTATTATTATAATACAACATGAAGCTAGAGTAGTCCTCTCGAAACAAGACATGAAGAATAATACAACATCAGATTTTCTCATGTCTAGGTGTTTCATATCTGATAATTGCTTTCTAAAGAAAACTCTTCTATGATAATATTTACTAAAGAAAATGAGTCTTTATTGTCGGAAGAATGTATATATGTATATGCTTACCTTATATATAACAATATAATACAACGGGTTTTTTGTTTTGATACATTTTTATCCATTTTGTACGAAATCTTTTCTAGCTATTATTGAACGTATTACTACGAGTACTACGAGTGTACACTCATTTGTTGTGTTAGTCACATATTTATTATTTAAAGAAAATTTAATCAAAAAATTCCATCTCTTTCAAATTTGTAGATAGTGTTTCTTTATGAATATGAGAGCTTTTTTTAACAAGTATTATTCATATTGGATATAAGTGTCTTAAAATAAAAACAAATTTTGAGTATTTGAAATGTTTTGCATTAAAAGCATACAATAAATTTTATACCTTACTTAAGAGCTAATCAATTGAAATAAGATTTAATTTTAGTAGTCAAATCCAAAGCAACCGAGAACTTTGATGAATTTTATACAAGTCATTGAAAAGTCATTGTTCTCGAATTAATGTCAGGATAAAAACAGTAAAACGTTCTGATTAGAATATAAAGTAGACATTTATGGGCTTCATTGATTTTTTAGTAAGCATTTCATTTATCTTATATTTGCATTTGAGTAAACCCTTCAAACCCTATAAATCAAAATCATCATTTATTATTAATAAATCGTCTTTGGCACTTATTAAATTATATTTTTGTTTAATTGTCTGGCATCCAATATATTGAGGAATTAACAGGGAGTGTGGCAGCCGTAGGTTCACTGACAATAGACGGTAAGGAATCCTCAATCAGACCAAAACAATTTCTAATATTTATTGTTTGTGTGCCTTTTTAAAAGCAGCCATGTGTGTTTTGAATTATATGGCAGTGTTTCTATTAAGTGCGAAAGTGATTTTACCGATATAGTGGCTAATGAATAATCCTCAATAAATGAGCATGAAGATAGTGATATTTATTATTTTGTTAATCTGCAATTATCACAACACAAAACATAACTAAACCGGAAGAAGTTCACAAATATTGAAAGAAGTGCAAATTCGATGGAAATTAATCGATTTTTCGCTGCAATTTATTGACCCTGCCAATAGTTACAAACTTCTTAAACACGATTTTCATAATTTCGACAAACGATCCATGGTTAAAACTTCATTTTGTTTTATTCTCAAACTTATCTAAACAAATGTCAAATTAAAAATAAATTAGTAAATAAAATAAAATAATAAATAAAATTGTCTTCTATATTCGAGCTAGCTTAGACAAAACGAATCATAAACATTATACTTCATTGCTCCTAAAACTTTACTTTAAAAAACATCATCAAATATTGTGCTAGAGTCTATCAAAACCTTGTAAAAGAAATTGAATTGATTTTTGATTTCCATTATAGGAGGCTCCGTTAGATTGGAGTTTGGATCGTCATATTATTTGCCCATTAGTTTTGATTTAACTACAGTATTTTGTATTTTGCTAAAGAACCACACAAATAAAAATAACCCTGATCGTTTAAAATCTGTTTCTATTGTCTCAAATAAGCCATTATGTTCTTGATATATCCAGGTATTATTATTTTAGTGATATATTAATATAGTTGGTAGTTAGTGGTATGGTATGTTAACGAGATTTGAGTAATAAACTTGTAATTGAATGTTTGTGTATCTACTTAATGCAAAATAATAATATATTCATATTTATATTAATTATGTACAAATCTAAAGAGGGATTGTACATATTAATTAATGTACTAACTTTGTCAATTATTAATTATAATTTTGAAGTTAGGGAACTAGAGTTGACTTTCAAAACTTTTCAAATTATTAAACAAAATGTTTGCAAAAATTAAAATTTAAAAAAAAAAAATCATACAAACAATTTTTTATGGAGACACAGGAAAATTGTACTTTTTAAAATTACCGATATATTCAGCACATGTTTTGTCAGTGTGGATCTTTCAAAAAATCCATTCCACCATTACCCACTCTTAAATTTCATTCAATCGTGAATATTGTTTCCAATAAAAGTAAATGAATCTGTAATATTGGCGAGCTTAGTTTTTTTAGTTCTCCTTAGTCCGATTGTGGTACTTGAATACAAAATATCTAATTGCTCGGCCCATAAATTAAGACAAATTTAGTTAAACCTAAACAAATTTAATGATTTAATGTAGATCAGATTTTCGTTTTCTTATGATTTCATGTTATAAAAATAATGCATGTACCATAGTAATTTTGTTCTGCAAAATTTAGAACGTGTAAGAACTACTTTACGCAGCCACTAGATTAAATAATAAATTAAAATTTTCAAAGATAATTTATACATACAAAATATTTCATATCATATAGTTTTAAATAATAAATCCACATTGAAAATTACCAGATGTCAACTTTGTAATTACACAAGTTTTCCCTACACAAATAATACTACCTGTAGAGAAACACGTTACAACGTAAGAAAATCACTTTTCAAAAATTTTCGCATATATTTCTGTTATATCCAAACGTATAAATAAAAGTGCTACTATCACGTTACATATTTATCGAATAATATAGACAACAATTTTTGATTATAAATATTTGATAAAACAGCCCATTCTGGGGCAGCCTAAAATATTAATTTTCTTAATTTTCCAGCATGAAAATATAATTAGTGGGAGTGTAGGTGTTTTGACTTTTGATTTTTTCTTATCTTTATTAACTCCCGAACCAAAAGATGGGGTGTTATAAGTTTGACCTCTATGTGTATGTGTCTGTCTGTCTGATTTTGATTTTTTTGTTTTGGTTGAAAAGTAATTTAATGAAGAGAGTTCTTAGCTATGTTTAAAGTGTTAGCTTAGAGTTCCGTACCCGAACCAAGAAAAAATAGGCGATGATTCTTAAAATCCATTCAGTTTGGAGAAGGCTTTATAGACAAAGATAATTTAATAAACAGTGTTCTTAGATATATTTGAAGTGTGGGTTTAGAGTTCCGTACCCAAAAAATTTGTAGTAGGTTTTTTTAATTTTTTAAATTTCATTTGTTAAAAGTACAAATAATTAATTTAATTTAATTTTTCTGTACGGCTGTAACACTTTAAGGGAACACATCATATTTAAGAAATATTTATTATAAATATTGAGGAAAAATTACAAAATTTAATGATTTAAAAGGTATAAGACTTATACTATAGGTGAGTAAGCGAACTTGATGATATTTACTTAACTTCTCTTGAGACTCTTAGAACAACGATCAACTTGAATTTTTCAAGCTGAAAAGAAATCAAAAAAATTATTAATTTTCAGGGACAGAGACAACGTTATTCACTGTAACAATAATTTTCATACTTTTTTTTCAATATAATGTAATTTATGCACTCTATTGCCAGAGGGATTGGCAAAAAATTTGAAAGTAGGTATTTCATTTCAAAAAATACTATATTTAATTTATATTGATATGTCTAGCCCTTCTACCGTTATCGTACTGCCTTAAAACAGGTTTGAATATAGTATTGTATAGTAGGTATTTTAGAAAACTGTTTTACCACACATAATCAGAGTTATTCCACATCTCTTTTATTATTATCTTAATAGAAAGATCCAAAGTAAAAGCAGTTTATATGAAAATATTATTGCTACTAGTTTACATATAAAAGGGCTGCTTATACTTCACCATTACATAATTCATACATAACATACATACATACATACATGTTCAATGTTCATGCTGTATTCTTAGAAGGATAGAAAAGGAAATCATTAAAATCTACTTATGAATAAGTGACAAAGTCGTTAATGGATTCTCATGTTTTTAATCAAATAATAATCATTTATATTATGTATAATATTCTATGTATGTTCACTAATTTCGATTTAATCATTTTATCATATCAAAGATTTTCTTATCTATGCATTCACGTACACGTACGTAGATGTTTATCGAGAAGCTACTATGCAATGGAAAATTAGTTTTAATTAAAATCATTTACTATTTATGGATTTATGGTTACGTTTATTTATTATCATCATGGAGGAATGTGTAATGAAACTCATGCCAATTATAATTTTTAATAGAGAAAAAAAAAAAATCTAAAAAAACGGGAGACAACACTCAATTTCCTAAATTTACTCAAATTAATAATTCTTCATACAGAGTGGACCATTTTAATCTCATATAGCTAATAGTTCGTTCTGTAGTTACCCAATCAAAAAATAACTTAAAAATTTGCAGAGTTTGGCAGGCAACTTCAGGCTCTGGCATCTTATTGGACTTACTTTTCCAGGTTGTTTTAATAGTCAATTTAGACCATAAAAGGTAAAAGATAAAATAACACTTTAAAATAAAAAATTAATTCTCATAAAAAAAAAAAGAAAAAAAACATTTTTATCAAAAAATTTTTTTTTCGGAAATCCTTAGATTTCGGAGGAAGTAGGACTTAAAAATATGCCATTATTGCATTTAGTCCTTAAGAAAACTCGCTACCTATAGAAAAATTCTAACCACCTACAGACAAATAAAAAAAATGTTAAAATAATTTACTTACTTTTTAATGATCATTGGCAGTTTAATAAGGACAAATACGCGAGCAAAGCCGCGATACAAGCTAGTTTTTTATATAAAATTCGATACCCTATATCTATGAGAATTAAAGCAGAAAATGTAATTTGGTTGGAAATTTGGAGAAATGTACATCAAATAATTCCTTAATGTGTTTTCAAAAAATTAATAAATCAAGGCTGTAAGATTGGGGTTTGAAACTATTTAGAAAAACAATTTGCCATTAGCAGTCTATTTTTTCTTCCACATTCTCTCTTTAAATCATTTTCTATAGGAAACCGCGTTCAATAGATTTCCTCACAATCAGAATACTTTCTCGTCGTTATTGTCGCGCAATACTTTACAAAACAAAAATATTTGTTCAATTTAAAATAAGAACAAAAAAAATTGATCTTGAAGTAGGTACCTACATTCAACTACACTTTTTATTCTTTATGAATAAGCTCATTTGAATGAATGGTTTTTCTTGAAAAAACCATAGTGTATAAGAGACGATAAAAATATTTAGAATAACTATCGAGAAATATGGTGTTAAATACTATAATAACCTCCATGCACAAAATCTTTCTGCGTTCTAGCAAAGTTATTTTTATAAAATACGAAAAATTGTATTTTTACACGTCAAATATTAAAACGGGTTTAATATCATAAAATAGAATAAGCAAAATAACAAATTTCATTTTTGTATCAATACGTTGCTCGATATGTTAAATGGATACATTTGCAAGTTAGTCTCAATGCTTGATATGAAGGAATATACATCTAAGCGGGAATCGAATCAATGCTCTTTAGAACTGTTGCTCAAATCTCTCCCTGATTAGCCATTATAATTCGTAGTGGCCGGATAGATGTCTCCAATTTCTTGGGATATTTTTTTCTTTGATTTATCTTTATATATTTAACCTGTTTTTTATAATTATGATTTGGAACGGATAGCTCTCTTAAGGATGTATGAGCACGGTAGTGGGGGCACAAATTTAAAAAATATATATTTTCAATTTTGATGATAAATTATATTATAACTTGACGATATAAGACCAAAAGTAAGAATAAAATTTTTCAATACCTGGCGTAATTTTTAAAATATCGAAAATTGAAAATTTTGTTTAATTATTCAGCTTTCGATATTTCGAAAACCAAGGCACATATCGAAAAATTTTATTCTTATTTTTCGTCTACATTCATGAAGTTATAACAATATTCATCATCAAAGTTGAAAATAAGATAAAAATAATTTCAACCCTAAATCTACCCTGCTCTTACATCCCTTATATGGACGGAGACACTTAGTTTTTTTCTTTTCTATGTCATTGCTAATATGTTTACTTTCTATTAAAAAGATTTTTTTTTAATTTGTTTTCATTCATTCCAAATGAAAATTATCTAAAACTTCCAAAATATGTCGTTTTTTGAGATTCCTCCATAAGAGCCAATGTATTTTATATCGATTTTCAATGACTTTTTTCTTAAAAATTTGCACCGATACCTAAGCTGAAATTTTAACCACATATTCTTTGAGTAAAAGTCTACCTATAAACGAATTTTGAGCCTTTAAATCAAACATTGTTGTCATGCTCATACATCCTTAAGGTTAGATAGATTCTCCTAAGAAAGCAGTGATATTAATTTCGATTTTAACAGCGATTTTAACGAAGCGGTCAATATACAAATTAATTAATCATCAGAATCCAGGAGTGTGCTTTTCTTACAAAATTGAAACGCTATATTTTCTGAAACTGTTAAACAAGTAGCGAATTGATGCCAGAAAACCTGTTTGTTTTTTTGGTATTTTAAATGGTTATTATATTTACAACAAATGTAATAAATTACCAATCAAATGTGGTGAAACAGTACGGGAAAATTACTTTTCTGGTCTTGGACGGTAAATTTACTTTTCGTAGTGTTATTTGTTTCATTGCCCGGTAAGGTAATCATTTAAAATATCAGAAAATCAAGTTTTCTGGCGTGAAAATACTACTTAAAAGTCGTTTAACAAGTTTAGAAACAAGTTTTATTCGCCAATGTAAAAACAATGACATTTGTGAGATAATACAATGTGACAGAATAAAAACCAAGGGTTTTAAATTATGAACATTTGTTTCATTGTATCGGCTTAACGCCACCTTTCACATAGACTTATTCTAAATTATAGGCAACTTCTAAGGTGTTGAGAAGTATGCATTAAAATTAAGTACCAGTAGACTAATCTTTTCCTCGTTTTAATTTGCTTCCACAATTATAAAAACCCGCGCGTCTGCTAATATGGGATTTCGACGGTCTTAATCCATGTATCAATTTCTACATGCCACATAAGTATATTTGTCACCGATAGCATTACCGATCTCTTAAGAAAATCGAATTTTGGATAGCGTCTGCCTAATATAGTTGCCGTAATGTATCTTGAAGTACATAATATAGGCGTTGGCATTGCACACTATATTCAACTGCACACCACGCAAATGGTTTCCAGATGGCTTTGAAAACCATTGAAGGTGTCTTGAATATAGAGGTAGAAAAACTTAATGAAAGTAAAAAGTATTTTAAGAAATGCATCCATCACATTTTATAATAATTTTTTTTTTACTTATCCTGTTGCCCGTTGTAAGAATGTTGTTATTCAACAATATTTGTCTGAATTGAAGATATACATTTCTCAATAGTAGTTTTTCCTTTCTTATTTTGATGAAAAGTCTTAAGATTTTACTTTTATAATTACAGTATGATTATAAAAATGAATATATAAAAAAAAGAAAGCATTTTGTTTATTTTTTTGAAGAGTTAGACAGGCATAATATTTGTCTGTCTGTTTTTCGCATTTGAACAACTTGTATTACACGGAATAATATTTTTATTTAATAATGGATTCTTCAACGTGTATCACAATTATTTGTTATTTATTTTCTAGTTGAAAGAAAAGTTTGTTCAGTTGTTGAATATCAAGGATTACTTTTATATTATTTTACATAAAGTTTCTTTCTTTTTATTCTTTTATACTTTAACATTATTTTTTATTTCTATTTACTGTAACGTCACACATAAAAGGGAAGTTTTGTGTTTGATATTGAAAAAATTTATTATCAGTTTTAATAAATAATATTCTTACTACTAATTGACGATGCTAATAAACCCTAACTTTTAAGAACTATGGTTCTAAAATAAACAGAAATTGTTCTGATAAATTGATAAAGTGTTAGAAAAAAAGGCTTGACGACATGGATAAAAACTCAGACCTTGCGGCCTACTCAAAGTCGAGATATAGGGGTCAATTTTATAAAAACCAATTATTTGTAAACATTTGTTGTTTTTTTTTTCTGTTGAAGTTCTAGAAAAACAACTAAGGAACAAAAAGTTCCATGACACAAGTATTCTTAAGTGCATTATTTAATTTTCAGCCGAATTTGTTTAATAACTTCTGTCCCCAGTTCCCGACGAGTGAACTCGGCAGGTCCATTATGTGAGAACCCCCTCCAGAAATTAAAACCACTTCTGGCCTGTAACCGACAACGTACAATTCGTAATTGTATTGGCTGGCCTATACTATTTATTTTAGAAAATAATTTATATTATTAACACTTTTTAACTAATGCAAAATAAAAGACAGAGTAGACCTCCAAGTCAGTAGATTTTATTAATATAATATTTGTCTATGTAAAATTGAGGAATTTTTGTTTTTTAATCCAATACTCTGAAAACGAAAAAATAGTCTTTCCATAATATTCTTAACAAAAGAAAAAGAAAGAAAAATCAAGCGATTCTCCTTTGAAAAGGTTGCCTGAAGCAGCCGGAAGAAAATACCCTGAGCGAAAAATGATAATAATAAAATTCTTAGGGAGCCTTTATTCTTTTGGTACAAATTCGTGGCACAAAATGCTCAAAGACTATGCAAGCTTGGATAAATATGTTTAATTATAAGTGACGTACACTCTTTCTTTTGCCTATGCTCGCTGATTATGGAAGAATGTGCATTTAGGATTTGCGTTAATAATTAGTAAAGTATAAATTTAAAGTATAATAGTACTTTTTTTTGTTACTTAAATCAATATGATCGATTAGTAATACTTATTTTCATACTTATTAGCATCTTTTATTTTTTATTTATATCGTACGTTTGCGAAAGTGTTCAATCCTACAACATCTGATCGTACCTTATAATTTACGTTCACTCTACAGAATGTTCGATTTACATCTAGGCATATAAATATCACGAGTATGAAAGAATACATGCGTTAAGCAATGCATCTAAGTGATAGGTATTATATACATGTGTTGAAGCTTCGATATACGTTGAGATAGTTGTAAGACTCTTGGAGAGTGGGAGTTTCTTAGTTGAATGGATGAACTACAACAGATAAGCCACGATACAAGTCACTTTTGCAATTTCATAAAACATCTATAATGCCTCTTACTTAGATACATTGCTTAACGCATGTACTCTTTCATACCCGTGATATTTATATTCCTAGATGTAATACGAACATTCTGTATAATTTACGTTCACGCTATATTATAAAGGTCATTTTGCTTCCATCACATTTTATTTAGGTACATCATCATAGTATGATATAGAACACTTTGTATGTAATAAATATAACATACATATACATACACAATTTTACGTTTAATACGTGTACACACGTGATTTACAAAATAAATTGATGAGTGTAATAATGATAGCTTTTAAAATAATCATCAACAACATTCATCCATCCATCCATCCATCCATCCATCTAAATATCCAAACATCCAACCAACTATATACATCCATCCTACTTAGTGTTTAGTGTTTAGTCTCTCTGTTCTGTTCTCATGTGTTTGTTATTTGTTACATTAAAAAAAATATTTAGGGAGCTTGAAAAAGCTGTTGTATATATAGATAGAACCATGGACGACAAATTTGTTTTTTCATTTTTACGGAAATATATTTTTACTCTGAATACACACAAATATTAAGTAGGTTGGTAAATATATACCATCCGACTTAATAAAAACTGAGTATATATGAATAAAAAATGTAGTATAGACTTATTTATTTCAAAAATAACCAAGAAACATTTTAACGTATTTATTGAGCCTATTTTATACATAAATAATTAAAATAGACCAGAGTAGATAATTTTTGAAACCAAAAAAAATTACAGTAGGATGAAACCCATTAGAAAAGCAGGGGAATATGATAAAAATGAGAGGAAACATAAATTACGGTCGATCCGAGTTCGGGAAGGGGGAGGGGGTGAGCTTTTAAGGGTAAAAAATGGTTTATCTTGATTTCCGGCAAAACTACAAGTCCTATGGAAAAAAGTTAAATGGCAAAGTTGTAGGCAATAAAAAGATCTACAACCTTTGTATTTGCAATTTTTTCACATAACCTCAAAATTTAGGTGAAAAATTCAAAAAACACGGTTTTTGGTTTTTTATTTATATCTTTTTCAAAAAAATTTTTTTTTCTACGAAATTTGCTGAAAACTTACCTTATTATGTCCCAAATACACTGTAATTTATTTGATTAAAAATATTTATTTTTTCGCTTCATTTTAACTTAACATCAAAAAAACACCCTAATTTTCAATCGAAAATTCTGACGTCAAAATATCAGCTTTTTTCAAAAAGTTTGGGGGCTTTTTGTTCGTTGAAATATCTACTTTCTGATGGTGTAAAAAAAAATATACATTACTATAGGAAATATTCTTAGAAAATGCAAAAATTGAAAAAACCTTTTTTTAATTACTATGTACAATTTCATCAAAAAAATGTGATTGCTGCAATTTTTTTTAGTTAAAAAGTTTATTTATTTTACTCGACATTCATGTCAAATTGGAGCAATTTTCAGAACCATGACAATTAGTGCATAAATTTGTGCATTTTAAACCATGTTTTCGGCAGCCACATTTTAAACTGTTACATCCAGTTTCACAGCTGCAGCAAATAGTTTGGAGCAATACTTCCGGAATTAAATCCTTTTCTGTAAATTTGGGCATAATGCCACGCTGATGTTGCTTCCAGCCCCAATCTGTTGCTGTCAATTCGTTACCCAACCAAGTTTGAAGCTGATAATATGCTCTGTAGCAATGTTGTTCTGCTGCTCCTTCTGTGGATGGAAGGTTTGCCAAAATGAAAGATGATTTAATTTTTGCCAATTGATATTTTTGAAACCTTAATTGATTCAGTGTTATTTTTTCTTTTTTACATTTATAAATAGATTTGATTAATTGTAATCCATTTTTTTTAATATTTTCTTTACTTTCATCTTTTTTATAAAAAACATTGGCCAAATTTGACAAATTTTTCGCGTCTAATATAGAATTAACGATACTTTTCTTTCCTTTTCCGGCAAATCCAGATGTTGTATCGCAACCAGAAAAACAATGCAGAAATGCAACAATATTTTTGAAGGATTCATGTTTGAAACTATTAGACGTGAAAAATAGATCCTTACCATTTCCAGAGCCTGAACAGATAGTATTTACCTTGCTATGTAGATTCTTGCTATGTAGATTCCAACCGATTCTTTGAATAAAGTAAATTTCTCACAAATCACTTAGATTCTTTGAATAAAGTAAATTTTTCACAAATCACTTAGAATCATTGAATAAAGTAAATTTCTCACAAATTTGCCACTTTTTCGTTTATCAATAAAACATGAAATCTTACGTTTTTTGAGTAATTAAAGTGTAAATTTTAATAAATACCTCAAAATTGTATCTACATAATGAATAAAAAAAAATTTTCAAATTTGAGGTTTTTCAATTTTTTGCATTTTCTAAGAATATTTTCTATAGTAATGTATATTTTTTTTTACACCATCAGAAAGTAGATATTTCAACGAACAAAAAGTCCCCAAACTTTTTGAAAAAAGCTGATATTTTGACGTCAGAATTTTCGATTGAAAATTAGGGTGTTTTTTTGATATTAAGTTAAAATGAAGCGAAAAAATAAATATTTTTAATCAAATAAATTACAGTGTATTTGGGACATAATAAGGTAAGTTTTCAGCAAATTTCGTAGAAAAAAAAATTTTTTTGAAAAAGATATAAATAAAAAACCAAAAACTTGGTTTTTTGAATTTTTCACCTAAATTTTGAGGTTATGTGAAAAAATTGCAAATACAAAGGTTGTAGATCTTTTTATTGCCTACAACTTTGCTATTTAACTTTTTTCCATAGGACTTGTAGTTTTGCCGGAAATCAAGATAAACCATTTTTTACCCTTAAAAGCTCACCCCCTCCCACTTCCCGAACTCGGATCGACCGTAATTTATGTTTCCTCTCATTTTTATCATATTCCCCTGCTTTTCTAATGGGTTTCATCCTACTGTAATTTTTTTTAATTTTTTATCATTTTTGAAGGCTTCGGCACTGGTCTAAAAAAATAGCGAATGAATTTGCTGGTTGAATTGAGTGTAGGACCAAATTTAGCCCCGTACAGAGAAATGCTTATAAGTTTCTTTCTATATATTTTCATTATATTATAAATATGATTTTTCACTAAAAGATGCAACTTATGCAATAATTTTTACTAAACTTTTGAATGATAATACACTTGTTAATCTTATATTCCACATAACGTTTTAAAATTATTTTGTATTTTAAGATTATAATTTTGCAAATTCTTAGTCAAAAAAATTCGAGCTTTAAAACAATTTTCGTATATTCGGTTTGTTATTAATTTGTGTGTACACACCTGAACATGTTTGTTATATTCCATTGCATATGCAAATACACATTTTTTGTTAATGTAGCTACTAACAAACATTACTTGTATTTACAAATGATTATTATTATTATTTGTGTAAAAAAACAAAAAAAAAAAAAACAATTTGTTTTATATGAGGTACCAACAAATACGTAAAATAGAGGTCAACCAAATATTGAGTACCAAGTGTATCATAAAGTTCAAACAGACAATTTTATACTTGATAACTTTTTCTAAAATACAATTAAATTATAGCCATGTAAATCGACACACAAGATACCATTTTTTCACGAATCGTCAATTTGCAAACTCCTGATAAAAATATTTCAAAAATATTAGTCAAAATGATATAAAAATTTTGAAATTCTATGGCAAGATATCCTTTTTGATAAATTTGCAAACAAATCACTTTGTCCATCTTTCAATTTTCAAGGTATTCTTAGACTTTTAAATAACTGTATATTATGCTAAAAACTAGCTTGATACCCGGCCGCTTCACTGGGCTTAAAAGTTAATACCACTGCTTTATAGCCTCCACCTCTCTTGATCTCAACCCTCTTCCCTCTTCCATAACGCTCGAAGAAATTGTTTTAAACAGCTTAAATATATCCACAGTTTTCAATTTCTTTAAGAATTTAAATTGTCATAATTCATTGTGTATTTTATCAGAAAAGATGAGAATTAAGTATATCAGAAACGATGGCCATGATTGTTTGATATTTAAATTACATAGTAAAATGTCACAGCTATCATGATTGGTTGAAATTAATCACATTTAACGATAACGAATTTTCCTGAATGAAGTCCTTCGCTATTTTTTCAACAAAGTGCATTGCTTTCCATTAAATCAAAACATGACCGAGATCAAATATAAAAGTAAAGTGTCTCATGCGAGAACCTAAAAATAACTTTTAAACTTTTAATAAAACACAAAATACTTACAGCAAAATGGAGCAAAAATATATTTAGAACTAAATATATTGAAAAATGCAAAAAATATACTTGGAGCTAACTATATTGAATACTTTGCTTTTACTTTCGAATTTTCTACTGACCATATCTTCTTCCAATTCCAATCCAAAAATGTAATATAGATATTCAATCACAATTTGCAAAATATTATAAGAAAATTACAATGTGAAAATAATGTTATGCCCGACTGTGTTTCTAAATGTTTGTCATTTTTATTTTCATTAGTTTTCTTTGGAACAAAAAAAGAGTAGATTATTTTTCAATATCTAATCAAATATTCATATAACGTCGAACCTTCCGTTTTAAACCAGTCTTAAAATCAACAAATGAAAACAAACAATTGACTGAGTTAATTGTTGAAATACCATGCATAAACAGTGTTGATGACTCCATCACATTACACATACCTTGATGTCACACATAATAACTGATATTCCCATTATTACATACTATACAATTTACGCCTAATTTGCGCCTTCACGGATAAACAGTGATGTTTACGAAAAAATGTTTCAAACAAAAGTTGATTATTTTTTTATAAGAAATATTTTTTACATTTAAACTTTAGTTCTATGTCTATGTTCCTCATTTACGAACTTGACCTCACTTTTTACGTCCTAAGCACGCTATAAAAATTTCACCTTGATCTTTCTTTTCGTTTTTGAGTAATCGTGATGACAGACGGACAGACGACAGAAAGGCGACAGACAGACAGACAACCGGAAATGGACTAATTAGGTGATTTTATGAACACCTATACCAAAATTTTTTGCTTATCATCAATCAATATTTTTAAGCGTTGCAAACTTGGGACTAAACTTAGTATACCTTGCATATTACATATATGCATGGAATAAAAAATCAAGTTCCCTTATAGACCTCCTAAACTAACAGATGTTCCCTTTTTGTTGAGAGGTGAAAAATATAATCTGTAACACATTGTATACCATTTAAAAATAATACACCCAAACAACATATTTGTGTACTGTGACTTTATGTAAAGTAATTATTGACTACATACTACATATTTACCTAATAATATACATACATACAACATTGAGGTAGGAGACCATCCATATAGGTACCATACATTCATTTCTGTAATAATTTACAAATTTTAATTAATTTTTATTTGTTATAAATGATTATTTATTCTGTTTGATGATGTGCAATGTTTAATATTGTTGTTGTTGTTGTTCCATGTATCTACTTGTTTATTTATTTATTTATTTACCTAATTTGAATCAATAACTTCAACAACGGCAACACAACCAACGAATGAATGAAGCGAGAGCTACTTGCAAAATTATTTTATTTTTTTATGAATAAACTTTGTTTTGTACAAAAAAAAAAAATTGTATAAAAGTTGCAATGATCCTAATTAACCTATTTTTTTAATAAAAATTGAAATAAATTTATGTTTATTTCGTCATAAAGAACTCAATGAAAAATACAATGTTCGGTCAATATATTGAACAATATCTGAAGGAATTTTATTAATTTTAATGTTTTATTACATTCTCAGAAACAATTGTGTGGAATGGAAAAACCATGGACAATTTTATATTTTAGTCCACGTTTCAATGTGATGAATTGACTACTCTAACGTTACTTTCGAACGATTTGAAAGGAAGTAGTTAAATGTATCAATCGAAAAATTATTATGATTTCCATTACGCATAAATTACAATGATCTTCACTTAGCAATATATTAATCCAACTGTATGAAATTCGATAATCATACCAATAATTTTCCCAATAATAAATAACACAAACTTTGAATGCAACATTAATTATTTTTAACCTACTTCAAACAATAAAGGAGAAGGTTCTCAATTCGACTTTTTTATGTTTGTTACCTCAAAACTTATGACTGAGTGAACCAATTTTGATGATTCTTTTTCTATTTGAAAGCTAGTGCTTTTCGTGTGGTCCCACTTCAATTTGGTCTAGTTCTAATAACGACATTCATGAGAAAACCATGTAAGTCTGAAATTTGCATTAAGTATGTGCGTGACAAATGGGCGAATAACTCAATATCATGCCAACCGATTTCGATGAACCAATTTCGATGGTTCTTTTTTAAGTGACAAAGTAGTTAGTGTACATCAGATTCACTAAAAATCACAAATAAAAAATTTTTTAACTAAAAAAAACCGACTTCAAAAGAAAAACTATTCCAAAACAAATTAATATGCACTAAAACGTAAAAAATAACGATAATATAATGTAGTTACAATTATTGTTATTTTTGGAGTCGTGTCAGCCAAGTTAATGTAGCAAATTATTCTGTCACATTTGTTTCCTTGGCTGACACCGACTCCAAAAATAACAATAATTGTAACTCCATTATATTATCGTTATTTTTTTACTTTTAAGTGCATACTAATTTGTTATGAAATAGTTCTTATGAAGTCGGTTTTTTCTTGTCAAAAAATTTTTTTTTATTACACAGGCGTGCAGCTTAAAGACTTAACACATTCTTGTTATTAAAGAAGTCCTTGAATCTATACCCGGCACTTGCAAACATTTTTTTATCATACATATTCATATATTCGTAAATAATTCTGTAAATAATAGTTTTAGAAAAAAAAAGATCAGAGAACAAATTATTATTTAATTGATTTGTAACCCCAGAACTAAAAAAAAGGGTCTTTGTGTGTGTCTGTCTGGCATCGTAGCGCCTAAACGGATGGCCCGATTTTGATTTTTTTTGGTTTTGTTTGAAAGTTTATTTAATTGAAAGTGTTCTTAGCTTCAAATGAGGGTTCCGTACGCGAAAAAACTAAAAATTGGCTATGATCATCCAAATCGGCTCAGTTTGGAAAAGACTTAAAGGAAAAAGGATCTCCAATTTAATGGAGATTTGTTCGTAGATATGATTCAAATGCGAGTTTAGGGTTCCGTAGCCGAAAAATTTGTCGGGGGTTTTTTAAAGTTTGTAAATTTTATTTGTCTAAAACTGTATTAATTATCAAAATTTCCAGTTTTTTTCTTATTCATAGAAAAATTTCAAGTTTGATTTTTTCCTTCCCACAACGCCTCAGTTTTATGCGCTTTTGTTCATCTTTTCATCATTTCTTGGTGTATATCTCAACTTTCATTCACGACAAAACCTCAACGAAAAAATGCTCTCAATCGAACACGCACACATCCGTACACACAGACATTAATCTAAAAGTGTTAAAACACAGTCCTTACGACAAGATATGTTGCAAATTTTGATTTAAATTTTCGGACCTATTACTAAAACTTCCTTGTGGGCAGTTAAAAGAATATATAACCAAGTAAAATGCATCATATTTCATAATAATAAAGAATCGAATATTATTTCATTTTGTTAATTAAAAATTACAAAGAGACATAGGTTACGTTTTATTGTGTATATTCTATTCTAATTAAAACTTTGTTGCATACCAACATTGAACACATTTTTTGTGTGTAAAATAATAATTAGCAAAAAAAGGTAAATAATAATTATTTCAACCTTCGTTTGTATTCTTCTACCATATAATATAGAAGTATCATAAATTATTTTCAGTATTTTTTTTAATTAGATAAATTGAATCAATTCAGTTTTCACCATAACACAAACAGTGCATTTTAATTTAATATCTGCTTAACTCTTTCCTGTTTTTTATACTCTAATGCCCCACAATGAAGATATAATATAAATGATAAATTTTACAGTTTCTTAGATAGATATTAGAATCGCAAAAGTACCAGGAAATATTTTCCAACATTAGAGAACCGTTTCGAGCTACGCTTTTCTTGTAAACTTAGAACACAACTTTATAACATAAAAATTCTGAAGATTTAATTGTTTTGGATTATTAAATAATCTTCTCTATTCAATACAGTAAATTTTAGTTCAGATAGATTAACTGTTTTTAGTTATAATTAACTGAATGCTTGCTGATAGAATAATCAAGAAGGCTACACTATCAAAATTGACGAGCATGATCTATAAAAAGTTTCTCGTTGAGCCGTTTTGACATATAACGGAGGTTTGTTATTTCAGCGCTTAACACTCTATGAAGCACATTAATTTTTATTCCTATTTCCATTTTTTCGAGGTGTAAGCCAAGAATTAACCTCCCACATATGTAATTAAAGAAAACACTGTCTGTGTAGAAAAAACGGAAGGACCAATGGTAGAAATGGAATTCATAACTTTATAAATACTCCTAGTGCTTTTAAAATAACACCTCCAAATAATTACCCAAGCTTCTCGATGTGTGATAAAGTTACTATACGAAAAAATAAACAGGAAAACAATTTCATCTCCATAAATTTTTTCATAAATGTACAAAATATTTTAATGTATGTAGGTACACACGAAATAATTACAAATTGACAAACAAACAGAAAGTGAAATCCTAATCATTTTCAAAAAAGAATATACATAATGATAGAGGCAATGAAATCAACTAAACGTAGATATAGATGATCTATTTTGCCAAGACTTTCTTTTATGTATAATTATACTGTATTTTTCTTAACTTAGATGTCATATACAGGCTGTATACAGGCTGGTTTTGAAGTTATTGTAGATGTTAGACAACGAGCAAAGGACACCCCGCAATATTAGATAGGAATTCTGATCAAAAGCTCTCACGGCCACAACAATTTTTAACGAGTAGTTTTCGAGCTACAAGCCATCAGAGCTGCATATATATTATATTTATAGCACCTATATGGCGAGGAAAATAGCTTTCTGTGAAACTTTTTCAAACCACTCCCAAAATATTATTCTGCTTATTCTGATAAAAAGCTCTCAGTGCCACAAAATTTTCGAACTACGAACAATCAAAGCTGCACATTCATTACAGTTATATAGCCCGTAGCTCGAAAACTTATCTTGAACAAAGTTTGTAGCCTTGAGAGCATTTGATCAAAAGGATTCGAAGAACATTTTGGGAACATTTTGAAAACCTACCACAGAAAGACATTTTCTTCTTCATAATGGTACTATAAATATTATATATGTGTAACTTTGATCGCCCGTAGCTCGAAAACTACTCGTTACAAATTTTTGTGACCGTGAGAGTTTTAGATCAGAATGACCCGAAAAACATTTTAGAGTGGGTTAGAGAAAGTTTCACGTATAGTTTTTACTGTGGTTCTTGAAGTTGCCATACTGTTTATTGGTTTAGTTAAAATTTTCTGCTCCATTTTTCAAAGATAATAGGTTTTTTGAATGCTTTTTTAGAAGATAGAGAACGTGTGATGAAATGCCATACCTTTGTCACGCTTTCTTTTTCGACACGACAAAAGCAAAGACACTCACATCTACCGTTTGATTCCACACTCAAGTATGTTTTAAGAAACAGGTTGTCATGCCTTAGTTTAGAATCATTTTTCAATCATACTTTTCTCCAAATAATTTTTATTGAACAAATGTGTACAGTTATATGCACATATGAAGCTTAAAAATTATAAAAATCTACATATATAATCCAATCACTCATATCTCTGTTGCAGATACTTATTTAAAAAAATATGTGTTGTCAGTTTGGGCACAGCTCCCTCCTTCATGTTACAGCTAACAGTTAAAACTGGTAGTGACTCTATGCTATAATTTTTTTAATTATTTCAAATAAACAGAAGTATACATGGATGTTGATACAAAAAACATTCTAAATCGTATTGATGTTCCAGAAATATTTCCCATGATAGGCTTTCATATTTTCTTTCGCAATGAAATTTATCTTTTATTGAATCTTTATTAAATGCCTGATTCAAAATTGCCGGATATTCTTTTATGAATAGCTTTCTTATCGTCTCTTTGATTCCAAAAGGACGTGAGTCAAAATTTAAAGTTGGTTTTATTGATTCTACTAGCCCATTTTTCTCTGATTTTTCGTGATATATTATAAAAAAATAATAATCCAGCAATTCAGGTATTTGGGTCACGCAAGGAAAACTTCATAATTTTGAATTCAAGTAATGAAAAGCCTTAGCCCACGCTGTTAAAATTTGATGACAATTTACAACGTCTTAATTGAGATAGTTGCAAAATGAGATTTTTAACACACGTAGAATCGAAGAAGTGTGGGAATCCTTTTAATTTTTTCCAGTGAAGCATACTCACCGTTTTGAAAAAAATTTACATTTAGAAGAATTTTATATTTCGAATTATTAAAGAACAACGAAGATAATTATTCATCATTAAGTTTCCATAACATATTAAATTAAATATTACATTAATAAGATTATTTTTATTGAAGAGTATATGTGTATTTATTCCTAGTTTTATGTGAGACAGTAATACAGTAACCGTAAAAAACTAGGTTTATAACCTTTGGTATGTTTATAAGACAATAATTTTGAACTGCACTGCTGGGATAGAGCTATCTTAACATAAGATATTTTGTTTACGTATAAGGAACGAAAATTTTCTTAAGTTGTTCCAATAAAGAAAATGTTTTAAATTGAAATTACTCATCATTTTACTCTTCTTTCTTCATTAAAGGACACTCTCCAAAACAATAGTCTCTTGTCTTCACTTCCGGTTAAAAATCAGTTTATTACTTTAAATTTAATTGCTTTTATCTGGACCAAATTAGAAGCATTACTTTAAAAATAAATAAATAAAATCAAAACTGGACAGGGAAAAATCGTTTACAGTTTTGCTTCAACACCAACAAACAATATTTCTGCAACCCTATAAGAAATTTTTTTATATACTAGGCCAATAATAATAATGGAAATCAATAGAAACGTGACTAGAATTGTACCGTGAAATCCATCCATAAATTTAATACATCCATAAATTTATTGAAGAATTAGAAGCGTACTTATTTGATAGCATAGATATATAATGGGTGGTGTTGCTATTTTTGGTTTCAAATTCAAAACAAAAAGAAGATTGAGCGTTTGAGCTATAAGTAATTAGTACATATTCGCACCGTGCGTGAGTTTTATTGGATGCGTTTCCATGGTAACGATACACTATTTTTATTATAGAATTGTATGTATTCATATATAATTGTATGGATTGCATTTATGACTTACATTGAAAATTTAATATTATTGCTTCACAAATTTAAATAAAAAATTATTATAATTAACATTTGAAAAATAATATATGTGAAATTTGATTTCTTATTTTCACAATTTTTAATGCATTAAATTTAATTAATTAGTGTTTTTCAATAATTTTAATTTGACATTTTCTATAACATTAACATGTAAAGAACTGCAAATTAGTCATAACAGCCTCCTTTATCGTCAAAATTTTTCACTGGAAGCGCAGGCATCGATTTTATTGTCCCTACCATGACTACGCACACAACGAATATCCAACAGTTTTAATAAGCAACGACAATGAAAGCCTGTATTTGCAGAATTCAAAAATATAGTGATCCAGATTGGAAACAAACATCCATAGTTTACTGAGATACATATGGTGTAACAGTTTGTGAACAGCTAAAAATAATATTTTGTAAAAAAAAAAATACACATAAACTGCATGCAACAACATAGAGCACAGCGCAGCAATATGTCAAAGGTAATTTAGTTTTGAAGTGTAAATGTCAGTTTCATATAAACGACATAAAAATTCTTGTATATTTTATACCAAAAAATATATAAATAAAAAACAAATTGCTTGCCACTTTTATTTTGTATTTTTTTAAACCCAAATTTTTTTAATGTGATTCTATGACTGTGTCATGTGTTTTTTTTGTAATTAGAAATGATAAATAATTTTTTTCATTTTTTTTTTTTTTTTTTGTTAATCATTCCAACTGGAAATTTTTTTTTAAAACATTAACATTTTACAATTATTTTAAAGTGTTCTATGAACTATAAAAATTTATGTGAAATGGTCGTACGATCTCTATATGTAGAAACATTGTGGAAATTGTGGGCATTGGAGACATATTAAAATTCACAATATATAATTCTTTTAGTTTTATCCGGTAGTCTTAGGACAATGTTCATGAGTCTATACCTGTTTCTTTTTAACGCTCTGGGATGTCATCATAAATTTTTTCTGAAAAACATGTGTCCTTACGTCATATGAAGATGCTTAAGGCAGAAGACAATATTACATCCCACCAAAAACATTCTGTAAAAAATTAGCCAAGTCTAGATGGAGCTGCTTGTCTCTTAAAAGTAATGAAATATAGACAAAGTCATGCCAAGTCTAAGGTTCCTTACTGCGATTTATTTATTATTATAGTTAATGTTGTGTGACTTGGCCGTTGAAGGGTACAAAAATGTACAAAACCATGTGCTCCATGACACCATTGCACCAATCTGAGACCACATCAACGTCCACGGCCAAGTCACACAACATTAACTATAATAATAAAGAAATCGCAGTAAGGAATCTTAGACTTGTCACGACTTTGTCTAGATTTCATTACTTTTAGAGATAAACAAGCAGCTCCATCGAGACTTGGCTAGTTTTTACAGAATGTTTATGGTGGGATTTCACATCCTTTTGTAGAAACATGGGCATATTGATTTATTTTTTTCAGGTACTCCAGATCTTCGATTATCCTAGTTTTTATAGTTTTTCCTTTATGTGGCCATTAAACCCTAACTCTGTACCAAATTTCAGCTCTCTGAGTTTATGGGAAGTAATAGTTCTATTCTGATGATCATGATTGATTGAGTGAGTGACTGTCATAAATGCGAAACTTTGCTTTCGCTTAACTTCGGAACAAAATGACCTACAGAATTTTGGATTTTAAGTATGTGATTATAGCTTACTGGATGACGAAAATTTCTGCGTTCTAGTCTTATCCAGAGCTTCTGAAATAAGGGGCCTCAAAATGCGGCGAAATGGTTCCAGTAATGGATGGTACGGCAGTGTTTGCTTCGCGCTCAATTTGGCGCTCAACGGCAGTGCCCCCGACATTTTTACGGGCAAAATAATTTAAAATAACATAAAAGTTGTTATTGTTCCCAAGAAAATTGTTTCAGACTCGCTATGGAGCCACATACAAAGTAGCAGCTAATAATTTTATTCGTCAACAAATACTAAGATGCTTTTATATGAACTCGTCCAATTAATGTCTGTTGGTTGTATTTATCAAATGATAGTTATGCATGAAATGTTTCTTAATGCATCAAAAAGTTTTGCCTGAAGATCTCTTATTGAATAGTGCAGTGAAAATATATTTATCCATAAAACACCTGGCAAAAAATTATTTATCAATTTCGAAATGTTTTGCTGCAAGCAGATTGCGCTAGGCCATATATTGCAATCTGTGCATTGAAGTAAAAATATTTGAAAATGGCCAGTATGCGAATGAATAATTGTAATTGACATCGTTAGGTGTACGATAATTACTAAATTTTACATTTATTATTAATTTATTTACAATGCCATGAACAGATTTGAACAAAAATTGTACAATCAATTATTTTAAATTATACAAAATTATTTTTAATTATAAAATAAATTCTATTTAGGTTATGAAATCAATTTTTGGATATCAATCTGGGAATCCTCTTCTCTTTTAATTTAAGTTGTATTTCTAGATTTTTGGGTGTTGTTCACTTAAATTCTATAACTTCTCGCTTTGCTTCGTACAAATGAAAAAACAGGTCCGTTCCGCGATAATTCCTTAAAAATTTTTGTTTGTAGGATTAAAAATTTCATAAAAAATTTATTATTGAAATTTTAATAAAAACAAATACACAAACGTATAACATTGGTTTTACGTTTGTTAAAACTTGTTATATTGTTATTCAGGCAGCGTAGGGAAGCAAGTTCTTTAAATAATATCACCGCATACAAATTCCCTTTTCCTTCTTTTATACATTTTGTCTATTCCAAACATTTATGTATCTTGTCATATCACAAAAATTTTAATTGTGTACAGTCAAACTAAAGCGATATTATGAAAATAGAATATAGATATGATACCATTTTGAAACACTCTGTAAATATGTACAAAACAAATATTTGTTTTTGTATAGATACAATTAAGAACTACATACACGTGAAAAAAGATTTTAATCTCGAAAATTTAATTATATTTCACATCTTTTTGTTGCAAAAAATTTATTTAATTTAAATAGATAAACCTTAAACAGATTGTTACAGATTTCTTTCATTGCCATAAAATACAAACGTATTGAATTCATTTCATGTTTAAGTTTGTTGTGTATTCATATCTGTTCGAAGAATATTACGTGAGTGGCCTTAGGCGCTGCTATACAATCGTTCAAATGAAAGATTTTATCTACCGATTTAAAGAGATATCTGTACTGAGAGATATTCGAATGCGATAATAATACCATTCAGTGAAATAGACCACACAAATAAATATTCATTTTATTTACAATTTTTTAGAATTTTTTTTGTTTGTTGTTGTAATTTTATAAATGCAAAACTTTTATTTAAGTTTTATATTTGTTTTTTTATTGAATGCAGAGTGTCACACTTAAGCTTTATCGGGCAAATTTTATCAAAATTATGACATAGTAAATATTTTGACGCTTTGTTTTGGGCCGTGAGAAGTTTTAAGTTCTAACACCTAAAACCGTTCTAGACTTTGTCGTAGTATGTATCATCGTGTTTCCTTTAAAAACAATTTCTCTTATTCCTCCAAATTATTATCAGAAAAATATCTCTTGCTCATATTTTTATACACTAAAAAACCAAGAAAATATTGTTGTAAAAGGCTATAAGATGGTAACATATTATGGTGCTCCATTATCTCGTTTTTGCCTCCTGAAGGAAGCTAAAAAATATATCAGTTTTTCTAAAAATGAGGAAAACTTTTTTAGGTTTTTCAACATTGAAATATTCGTTGGTCATTTTTTTAATTAGTCACGGTTTTGTAAGGCGCCTTCATGTTAACTGGATAAATTCTACGACCGAACCAAGGAGGAAAACTACCAGAGATAAAGATTGCTGGTGGTAAAAAAGACGAAAGAAGGACCTGGTTTTCAAGAGAAATATTTCAAAGAGCAATTTCTTGCGTTTACGAAGTATTTTAATATCGCTCTGCCTAATTGACAGTGTGATTCCTCAAAAATATTGGAGTAGTGTCCGCGAATGTTTAAATAAGATTAAGGGCCTACAAAATGCAATGGCGAAAAATTTTTGATATGTTAAGCACGCGGAAATGTTGGAATACTTCCTTTATTCTATTCATTGTTTAAACACTTTTCAGCCATCTTCGAAGGAAAAACGACACAATGAAGCATCCTCATCTTACAGTCTAGAAGTAAGAAAACTTACATTTATTTAAATTAATGAAAATTATCTTACTTTTTACGTTATTGCTATTCATTCAATGCTTAGATATATTTTAGTGACAAATATTGGTACACTTTATCGGCAAAGCTCACTTACCCCTATAGTTTTCAAGATATTCATATCTTAAAAAATAATTTCTCATACAAAATTCAGTTTGATTCAATTTATTTCGAAGTAAAATCTCAATTGTACTATTACAAATGTGCATGACAATGAGCCTGTGATTTGCAGAAATGCAAAAAACATTATTTTCCCAGGCTTTATATTTATCAATTTTTGGATACAAAATCTCTATAGTCAATATCTTTACGTACCACCTGTACGGTTGTAAAAACGGTGAATCCAAACCATTGTATATTTCTTTTTATCCAATTTTCTGTATACAAAAAGTATGTCATGCATGAGTTAGCAGTAACCATTTAAATGTCTGCATGTGTGTATGTATGTATGTAGCTGGTGCATCCATGTTAGGTGCCAAGTCTCTGGTAAAGCTTTTTGTAAGAGATTACTTACCTCATTAATGGATTAAATAAATTAAAACAAACACAACTGATGTAGTAAACAGACCCAGATAGACGAACATAAACTAGGATGTATCATTTTATTATCTATGTTAATTATATTTTAAAGTTAATGATTGTATAAATGTTTAGTTTTATGTTATTTTGCTTCTTTTGTAGAACTTACTCGTAAGATATAAAACTAGCTATTAGTTTGCTTCTAAAATTGGATAAAAATTGTTATCTCCCAACGAAGTCTTCATAAATATTGTGATGTACCTCGACGCGCCTTATCTAATCTACGATATTTTAAGTACCTATTATACTTTTAACCTAACATACTTGCCCTGGTTTGTTATCTTTATTGTACAGGATTCACCACAAATCGCGCAATAAATTAAAAAGTCAGGTGTTGGATGCGATGTGTATTTTCATCAAAGTCTCTCAATTATAATTAACGATTTTAATATAATACATATAGCGTAAACTAAATATTGACAAGATGTTTGTCTTAATTAAAGAGAATTGAAAAAAATACACTCGAACCCGGACCTCTTTGGTTCATGACAAGCGCCCTACCAATTGGGCCATTCGAGCTCTAGTTATAGAGTGCTACCGGTAGGACATGGCATGAATCAAAGAGGTTCGGATTCGAGTCCTGGTTTAAGTGGATTATTTTCAATTCTCTTTAATTTAACTGTACAATTATTTAAAACTTGATACTATTTATAATTTATAATCCCTTAGGATGCAATACCTCCAAAAAATATTCCATTTTTAGCACAGTAACAAATTGGAAACACTGATCAGACAAATTTAATTCAGATAACATATGGAAAAGATATACCTTAAATATCTTTCTTACTTTTCTATTTTGTCAGTCAAGAAACTTTTAACATACATATAAGTAATTTTATAGATTAAAATAAATATTGTTTTAACATTTATAAAAAAAAAAGCTCTAAAGCTCATAGAAGTTTCAATATGTACCGTACAGTCATTGAAAAAGGCTTCTGAAATACATTTATTCATTTATTCTTTAGTAATAGTTGACTACGATAGAGGTAATATGAAAGTATCTGAAAAACTCTACTTATGCATTCATGAATTGGTGAAATACAGGAAGTGAATAGTGGTTGTTATATATAGTATACGAGCAGTAAACGGATGTACCAGAGTGTACCTATATGTTATAAATGTACACATTTGTTCAAATAAATTTAATCGATATACTTATATCGCTTTAATTCTATTTATTAGCTGTCTACATAATCGAATGTATGAAAGTCCTTATTCTATGGCCAACAAAAATATTAGTATGTTATTTTCTGCGAATGATTGAGATTAATAAATAGCTTGCGAAATGGACCAAAATTAACTAAATTCTTTCACACAATTCTTTCGAAAATTTTCTCTCTTTTCAAGTTTCAAAAATGTTGGTTTTTTTCGACACTTCAAAGGTTTTGCGCATCAGTGAAATTTCTATATATCCAGTTAAGGAGTTAAAAATATGTATGTAGATTAGGTTAGTTTCAAAACAGTGTCTTGGATGTGAAGTCAACAACCCCTTTGCCCTTTATGTTGGAATTTTATGGATTACGGTTTTAACTACTCTTAAGACGCACTTTTTGGGAGAAAGTGTTTAAAATTTGCCTTAGAATTGAGTTAATGTTAAGTTAGTGCCTTTTTGTTTGTGTCGAATCCACTTCCCATCCATTTATGTAAATATTCCATGAGTTTTTATGAAAAGAAGCATCTAATGATGTACAAATATGATCATATTGATGGAGCTCTATTGTTTACGGATCTCTATTAAGTTTTTTGAAGTGAGAACTTCTATAGGCGCTTTAAGCGATATGTAATGTCTGTATAATTAATAATATTTGGTAACAAAAACCTAGGAAATTAAAACTTTTTTCAATCGAAAAAGCGATACCTATGTAATAATAGTTAAAGCTGAACAATTAAACTATTAACTAAGTGAATCTCACCTATGGTAGTTTCTGATTACTATTCATAGATGGCATTTTTAAATATTATTTATAATAGTTTTTTTACACGATAATAATTTTCATTAACAAAATTTTAATTATTCATACTTTAATTAGTTAAAAAATGTTGTTCCAAATTTTTAAAATTTCATTTCCAACAACAGTCCCTATGGCTAACTATGATTTTTTTATATTCTTACACATGGAAGCGTCAGTTAAAGTAATTGTAGCTTAGAGAAAATTTCCTAAAGATAAAATGGCGTTTTAATTTCCTGATAATAAATAATTTCCAAATCGTTTCATTTTTTTCTACTTTCATTTTACTACAAGTACATAGAATGCAAAGCATACATACCTTTATAGCAAAACGACCATATTGGTGGTTTATTACAAAACCAAGTTGCCCTTTTATAACTGTTCTACAATACTATTCACAGTGTTTTAACATTAATATTATAATAATGGCCACTTCAGAGGTTTAAAGTATCCACTGTGCAGTACAGGTATATATGTATACCTACCTCCTGATCTTTAAACCTCTTACATATAATATTCCATTATATTATATAACCATTCTAGGTAGCTATCTACCGACATATCGTAATCCTTATTGTTTTAATTTTATCCAGTTGAATAACCTACGGTTAATCTTAAAAAACTTATTATAATATATCATCATTTCTACCTCTCATCTAACCGTACAACTTTTCTGGACATTTTCATTGTTCATAGTTAGTTAATATGTTCTATTATGTGGAAAATTGTTCAAGTTAATTTTGTTGTTAATTCCTTCTAAATAATTCTATGTTATAACTTAAGTTATTCATTGTAGTTTTTTCTAAAATCTAATTATACTGACAAAAGTATAGTGCCTGTCAAAATATCTATTTACACGTATAGTCTTAACGTGATTTTAGTTACGGCAGCTTCATAAATCTCAGAAAATATTACAATTTCAAAGTTATGTTTCAAAAATATGCTCAACGAATTAGGTATTTTTTTATGATTTTATCTGCTTCTAATATTTGCACCGGATAGAAGTATAAAGCCAAACTTCGACTTGAAAAATTGTTTGATGCAATTTCGGCTTTCAAAAATATACCTGGCAAATGGTTTACTTTGAATATGCAGATAAGTGCTACGTATTTGATTTTATCTCTTTATAAAGCTTTTACCACATAGTAATAAAAGCCAAACTTCGTTTCAAAACTTTCTGATGTAATCTGATGAATCTGAGGAATCTAAGCCAATCTTTCTTATATTTGATAACTCGCGTGCCGCTCCCTATTGCACTTAACTTAATCTTAACTCTTATTTATATAACTGAAACGTTAATTCTTTGTATATGGAGATTTGTCACACAAAAACTACCAAATACATCGATATGAAGTTTTTAAAATTTCTTTTGAATAATTTTGGATCATTTTAAATAGTTTTTAGTGATAGTATCAGTTTAAGAAACCACTTAATTCAAAAAAGCAATTCCAAATTCCTTAAAATAGGAATATAACTTTCTTTACTAAAATAAAACAAGACTAACGTTTATATTCTGTTAAAATAACTAAATCATGGCCCCATTTACATACAACACACATTCGATAACGGTTAACAAAAAAAAAAGTAAACTAGAAAAAAATTGTACAAATTCAATTTAAACTACAGAATAAATATTTAATTTTCATTACATTCTTTTGTAAATAAATTTTAATAAAAAATACACAAAGCTAAACTAAAACGAAACACATCTCATTTTGAAAGTAAATTTATTGTATATAGAAAAAAAAAGTATTGGAAACCTCACACGACTTCTGTATTGAAGGCTCAGCTACCACACTTAAATATAGCAAAACAGTTTTAATTTAATTTCTCCACTTTATGAAGTTTGTTCACTTTTGAAAAGTATCTTATTTGCAAAATCTGACGCGTATCACTTGACTCTAAATTAATGCTAGAATTGATGAATTGAAATATAATAAAGATAAAATACTCAAAACTACCTGCCATTGTTAATTTCAAAAATAATTATTTTATACCAAAGTAGCAAGGATCCATTCTTCACTTGAAGCATTCAATAAGAACTGCGCGCCTTTAACGATTAAAGTCAGGCACAGAATGAAACCCAAAAGAATTTTATCTTTTTTTAAATTTATTTGTAGTATGGTATCGCAGTCGGTCCGAAAATTCAAATGACAATTTTCAACATATCCTTACGTTTCATAGCCAGGATAATGTATTAACACCACTTTTATAGTAATGCATGTGTGTGCGTGCGTTCGAAGGGTTTTTATTTCTTTACCATTTAAAAGACTTCCAAATTCGTGTTTAGAAATTGCATTGTTGTGCGGGGAGAGATAGTAGGAGAAAATACTTTTTAATATTTGTTTACAGAAATATTTTCGAAAATTTATGAATTTGTGTCATGTAAAAATATTTACCGAATTTAAGTACCGGTTACCGAACTCAGATCTTTTCCATGAAAAAAGTGTTTTTAACCTCTAAAATACACATCTCTGCCCCAATATAATAATTAATAATGAATTGTTTTTAGGAATTCGGGAAAGTTAATTCCTTCATATGGGAAGTTGAATGTAGCGACCACTCGGAAGGTTCTGAAGGTTCACACTCTCATGAATAGCTTGTTAATAAAACAAATGAAAATGAACAAGTGAATACAAAAAATTGAATGAGTTAATTGTTGAAATACCATGTAGAGACAGTATTGATTACTCTGTCACATTACACATACATACATGTCACACATATATAACTGATATTCCCATATAATACTATACAATTTCCGCTCTCACGGGTACACAATGTTTGTTTATTTTTTTATAAGGAACATTTTTTACATGTAAACTTTTGTTCTATCTCTAACGGTTTACAAAATGGGTCCCACGGATCCAAGAGCCAATTGACCTATTTTGCTCATTTAAAAACTAGACCTCACTTTTAACGTCCTAAGCACGCTATAAATATTTCGTCTTGATATCTCTTTTCGTTTTTGATTAATCGTGATGACAGACGGACAGACAGACGACAGAAAGACGACAGACATATAGACAATTGGAATTGGACTAATTAGGTGATTTTATGAACACCTATACCAAAATTTTGTTCATAGTATCAATATTTTTAAGCATTACACACTTGGGACTAAACTTAGTATACCTTGGTATATTTCATATTCATGGTATAAAAATGTCATAATCTTATTGCTGCTTTTGTGCATAGAGGTGTAGAACTGTAAAAATAAATTTTCTTTACAAGTTTTCAACTTGAAACGTTTTATTACATATATATGTTAAGTATGGCTGGCTGTCCATATGTGAGTATGGATACAATTTTTAAGCAAATTTTCAAAAACATTCGTTACACATACTAAAACTAATAAATAAATCTTAAATAGGGGTATATAAAAACCTCTTAAAACTCTCAAATAAAATTACTTTATATTCTTTTTAATGTAGGTACACTGTTGCTACTCCAACCATATCGTTTTTTTCTTTTTTTTTTCTAAAAAGCATTGCCCATTTATTTATAGTCATACACTACCACTTACTAGCCATCTACTTACTAAACATTTTGTGGTCAAATATATGCATGGACGTTTTTATTTCTATTTAAATTTATTACAATCATCTGGATGTGGGTTAGTTTTCTTTTTATATTTTCGTAGATACGTTAAGAGTGGTCACAAAAACTCTATTATCTTAAATGTCGTATGAAATCTTCTTAAGTTTATATAGAAATATGATAAACTTGAAAGAAGAGGCTTGGCTTTTATTATTTATTATATCGAATAACTCATAATTTTATATTTATACTATCGAAAATGTGACACAGCTTTTATAATATACTTCGACATTATGCAGTGCCCTACTTCTAAAACTCTACTCTGTGGTTTGCGATTCCGTCAATAAAATAAGTCCGTATATATTATAAATGTGAGAGCAAGGATGATTGTTTTTTTGTTACGCTTTCACGCAAAAACTACCGAATGGATTTGAATGAAACTGTACAATAATATACCTCATACATCAGACTAACACAAGAACTATAATTTATAAAAATATATTTTTTAAAATTTAAAAATTTTGATCTTTGGAATTTCACTACGCCATTTATGAACATCATTTTGGACTATGAATTAAATATTTCTGTAAAAATGGTACGAGATACAATTCATGGCCGCCTATTCTGATATAATCAATAAAGCAAGATTATATAACATTTAAAAAAAATTAAATCTGTAAATGTAAAATACTTGCCCCCATTTCGAGTGTTATGAAAGGGATATAAATTAAAGCAAGAGAGGTAGCGGTTGTCTTTACTTTTAAGCCCAGCAAAGCGGGCAGGTATTCATAGTATGATAAAATATGATAGTGGTCCCACTGTTAAGCAGACTGGTCTATTTGTAATCTAGGATAAATTTTTTTTTTGCGATGCTAGGCAACGTGTATTTTTACGCTCCTATTTACCTGATGAAGTTACTAGCCTCCACGTATCAAATTTCGTTTTAACTAAGCAAAACTTTTGAATTACAGTTTGAACCCTGAATATGTGCGAATTTTACCAAGAGGGAGAAAAAAATGTGTATTATAAATAATTTACTTTGCTTTCCATGTTCTCCAAACAAAACATTTTTCAATTGGCCTGTGTTTGAGCTACTTCATATTAATGTCAGAAGTGTACCTCATACGATGATAAAGATTTATCATCGATAAAGAACGTTTTTTTTTCTTCAACTCTTCTGTTTTGTGTGGAAGCATAAATTTACTTGCAAATATTCCTCTATATAAGTACTCGAATATTTCCATAATAAGCAAACGTTGGGTCGAATATTTACAGAGTGAGAGTGCTTAGATAAAACGAGTCAACGTTCTTTTTCTAACTCACCTGATAGATTTGTATTACCTATTATTAGCACCAGTGTGTAAAAACTTCATCATAACGCAAATAACAATAATATGGCAATAAAAAATTAGTTACAATAAATAAATTATGTTAAATAAAGTGAAAATCTAATTTTTTTTCTTTTTTCTAGGATGGTGAACGAGGCTATTTAGAAGGCTTAGCGTCACGATACGCAGATACATTTAATACACATTATGGTGATGTACTGGAACATTTAGAAGAATTACGACGACGTGAATGGGATGAAATGTCACCGAGAATGCGTGTAATTAACAATACCGGTACACCAGGCACGCCACCATCCAGTGTGATGGGTATACCTGTATCAGGACATTCTGGTATTTCAATAGGGCATGGTGGTTTAACAACGTCACATTCACAACCTATTTATGTTCCTGGAAAATATTCTGTAAGTGTTTATTTCTTTTTTTTATTTAAATTTTCTTTACTTAAAAAAAAATCATATTTGTTAATATTATCTTCATAATAGTTCTTTGTTTCACTAGAGTGATTCATTTAGAGCTTGAAAATATAAATGATATTGCTTAACTTGAAATCTTTTTATTTTAATAAGAAAAACCTGTCAAAATTCCTTTCTGTCCTTTTTTACGTTCATAGACCGATATACACTACGAATGAGTGTATTGGATTTAGAAATTTGGTTTGATTAGTCATGCTGTTAATCATGTTAATATATTATTATCGCAAATTATTGAGACAATTTCAAGAAATTTTGTTTATGCAACAGTATACTTGATTATGTATCAATCGGTGTAACGAAGGTAGTTATTAACTTATTGGTACGGCCATAATGGCCACAAAATATTTACAATGCTGGAGTGATAAAATAAATATTAATAAGATTGAAGACATTATATTAATGAAACCTCACTAGATTGTAACAATAAGTAAATTAAATATTAAACCAAAATATCTGCTAGCTATCAAAACTGAATTTCATAAATTCAAATAAATAAAACCATGGTATTCGGCTTTACAATTAATCAATTATGAACTACTAGCCTGATACCCGCCCGTTTCACTGGGCTTAAAAGTAAAAAATACCGCTTGACACCTTTCTTAATGTACACAGTTTTCAATTTTGTTAAATGCAAACTAGTCATTCATTGAGTATATCAGAAAAGTTGGCTATGAATGTTTTGACGTTTACTATTTTAAATTTTTACAGAATACTTTAATTTATGGTTCAAAATGATTATTATTGATCTTTCATCTATAATCATTTTGAACCATAAATTACAGATTTCTGTAAAAATTTAAAAAAGTAAATGTCAGATTAAATTTAATTTTTGACAAATATTTTAAAAATTAAAAAAAAAATTAATTTTGATTCCTCGGAAACAAGAAATAACAAACATTGACAACTTTTAAATTATATCATACAGGATTTAGTGCGGGTGCTCGATGGAGTGTGCAAAATATGAGTACCGAATTTTGTCAATTGATTCTTATTCAGAAAAGCTTATAGTTTAATATTCTTCATCTTACCACGAAAAAAAATCAACAATTTTTTTTTTTTAATTTTCAGCCCTCAAGCTGTTTAAGTGATAAAGAAGAAGATGAAATATATGGTTTTGGTTATGGTGTTTTTGGCAAGCAAATGTTACAACGCCAACAACAGCATAAAATTTTAACACAAGGTATTGTTACGTCGGCATCGTCAAGTAGTCAACAACCCCTAATAATGCAACAGCATCATAATTATCAAAGGTAAGTTGCAAACATGTTAATTATTTCTTAATGTGTCCATTCCTACACCAGGTTTCCAGGTGATTTTAGCATTAAACATGGTTATTAAAAATTAACCCGATCATCTTAGTCGAGAGAATTTGTCAACGTCGCAATCTAACGGAATAAGTTGAATATCTGCTCAAACCTTTATTTTGATAGTAACTACAAATGCTGTCTCAAAAGTCACATATGATCCCGTGCTTAGATATTTAAGTTCAATGTTCGCAAAAATCAGTATTTTGAGAATATCTCGTTTCTTTTGCCTTCAATCGTATTTAAATTTATTATAAAAATTGTAGACGGTAAAATTTTCTAACCATTTTTGAAATAGAGGGCGCAGAGGATGGAACACTCAGCTAGCTATAAGTACCTTAGTGCAGGCTCAATATTTATAAATTAAAGGTATTAAGTAGTTATTTAAGGACAAATATTTATTTATCAATGTTGAGTATGCACTAAGGTACGTATAGCTGAGCGCTTCATTATTTCGTCACCTACTATTTAAAAACCCGTTCCAAGTTTAGAAAAAGGTTTCTGCCAAAATTCGTAGAAAATTTTATCCTCTAAAACTTTTATAATAAATGTAAATATGACTGAAGCCAAAAGAAACGAAATATTTAAAAAATTAATTTTTGGAACATTTGACCATGAATGTCTAAGGACGCGCTCACATGATCATATGTGACTTTTAAGATAACAATTTTACTATCAAAATAAAGGTCTGTACAAATATTCAGCTTATTCCATTAGATTCCGAGGGAATTGGACCAACTTAATAAGATGATTACAAACATTACGATCGCTAATACAACTAACTCAGAATGTATAAACAGAAGTCGAAAATGCATTGACTCTAAACCTCTGTATCAAAAATGACGACTTTTCGACGATTTTATTTAACCTTATACTTAAAATACCGATCTTGCTGTACACTAGTTAAATCAATCTTCATGAAATAATATTCTGAACTTCTGAAGTTAATAATGCTAAATTATAAATTAATACCTTTATCTCGGAACCTTTTAATCAGATTAAAAAGTCAAATTATTTCTTTGTAATTTAATTGTTTTTGGTAAATTTGTGAGTTAAAAATCATTTAAGTTACACAAATAAATTTAAACAAAACAATTAACTGTTTTTTGTATCACTACAAGAAAATCAAATTGATCTTGTTTTTCAAAGAGCTCAATGAGACTACTAAAAACACTAAGAAGAGAAAAATATATACGATACAGATATATAGAATGTACCATTAAAAATTTTCTAAAACTAAGAGTATTCATACGGTCAATGACTCGTTTTCGAGTTTTCGTGCCAAATCATGCTAAATTTACAAAAATAGAAAAATTTTTGATAAATACGCGCTCAACAAAACCTTGCGCGATTTCTAAACGAAAAAAAAAAAGTTTAAGCTAATCTCCACTCTTTGTTGTATTGATATAAGATAAAGAGTTTTCATATTTTATTTTTTTGATCACAAAATAGCTCCCTGGAAAGCTCTCAATACAAAAAAAATTCCACCAAAAGTTGTAGAAAGTGGCAGCAAGCATCTTACGATAACCTTTAATTTGACCTGGAACTTAAGGTCATTTAATAGGCAGATTGAATTTAAAAAATAAAAAATTTGTTTTGAATGGTTTTTTGATATGTTTTTTTGTTGTTTATGATTAAAAAAGGTATTACCTATCTAAACGTAAAATGTTTAAAAACAAAGTCATTTTATTAAAAAGCTAAAACCTGCTATTGAAATGACCTTTAAAATCAACTTCAAGGTCAAATAGAAGTTTGTCGTTAGATGGTCGGCAAATCCTTTCAAACTCGATTTTTTTTATTGAGAGATTTTCTGGAGCTATATTTACGTTTAGATAAAATCATAATAATAAATATACATTTTTCCTGTTTTGAAATAGTTTTTATAGTATAAATCGAAAAAATTCCTTAAAAATTCAAATATTCGAACAGATATTGTCGCCTGGTTAAAAAAACAGTAGGTAATTTTTTTTTTTTTAATTTTTATCTTTGTTTTGATTAGTTTTAATTTTATTTCTAATTTGATTCAGACAAGTCTTTCAAGACACTCGGTATCATTGTAAGTATATATAAATAACAACATAGATTTGAAAATTGGATTTATATTGAGAAAAGAAAATCACTAACTCAAGTTGATACGTGTTTTTACAACACTGGCGTTTGTATATGTCTGTTATATTAATAGACAAACTATATAACGTATCCTCGTCTATATACAGACGATTTTAACGACGTCTTAATCAACCGTAGATTGCTTACAGCATTTGTCTATTACTTGGCTAGCCCATTACTAGGACAGTGTTAGCAATAATTTATTTCATACTTGGCCAGAGAAAAGGCTAGGCTTGTTCCAATCTTTGTTCTTAAGTTTTAGAACGCCCTTTTTCTGATACCACCGGTCATTGACACAAAAAATTTGGAATAATTTATAAACCTAATTCTCATCGCTCTACCGGAAGTTTTTGCGATTTATAATCGCGTACTCTTTTAGGCTGATTCTGATTTTACATAGCTCTTTAGTTACTCCTATGTTTAAGCAAAGTAAGTTCGGTTATGATTCAGCGGTTGCTTCAGTATCTACGGAATACAGTTTTAAAATCTCGATCCTGAAATATCTTTCCCTGAAGTTTCTTTGTAAATTCATTATCATGGCTTTTAGCAGTTTTCTTTTGTTTATTGATTTTGAGGTGCTTTTTTCGAATTTCCACTTTGATACCTAGTGTCTTTGCCGCTCGCACCGCCATATTCGAAGAATGGCATCGAACAGCAGTTTTTATACAAAATCTCCTTTCCGAGTCATTTTACGAGGAAAATATGTACAAAATTAAACAAGTCAAAACTTCCTACACTTTTTGTCTTAATAATTTTTTTGTAAAATCAATAGTTTTGGCGTAGGAGGTAGAGTAAACGGTGCTTTTTTCTAAAGGTGATTTTCAGTGGAGTAGATATTTGCGATAGGTGGTCAGTTAGTAGATATTCGCGGGACAGTCTGCTTCTCTTAAAATGTATTACGAAATCCAGCGATATTTTACAAGTAATAATTTTTTTTCACCACGTTAAAACTTACATAAAGTGGGGAATCAAAAAACAATAGGTTTGATTACTTAAGCGATCTAGATTTGCTTCAAGCATTTGTGATACCACATCATCGTTCTCTATATAAATATCGTAGTTTTTCTCTATTTTGGTGTTGAAAATTGTAAGAAAGATTGATTCGTCGCATATTTTTTAAAAACGTACACAGCATGTTCCGTCTATAACATTGAGGCAAATGCAATGTTTAATACGTTAGGTACTATATGATATAATAAATCACATTCTTAAAAAAAACACCAATATAGAATTGAGATCGATTGATGATCAATACATGTACCTATGTGTCGTTTGAAAGGAACTTTATATTATCTCAATTATTTTGGAATAATGATTCGAATATTTGGAATTTTATCACCTGTGCTATAAAGCAATGTTATGTTCTGAACAAAAGAAACAATACATATTTCATTCTGTGACCTAGTTTTTTTAAATTTCCTTAGAAATAAATCGATATTCTTGAAATTTTTTAGTACTTCCTACATACATAGGAACAAGATTACCTTTCTAATAATATCCGATTAAAATAGCATGGATTCTGCTTTTAATTGTTAAATGCGATCACAAACACCTCTGCCGTTGTATTTATACAAAATTTAATGACTAAATGAGAATATTTCTTTTTTTTTTGGATCATTTTTTTGTTAGATTCATAATTTTTACTCATTTTTTAATATTGCTTTTCAATAATCGGAAAAAAACTTATTTTACAAAAGATACATTTTCCCAGTAAGTGCGATATTTTTATAACCACACCCTTTTTTCAGACTCTTCAAAGACAAATTTTACGGTATTTAAATCAATTGTCTTAAAGTTAAATGAAGTAGAAAATTGACAAGTAGGAACTATTTTTATTATTAAATTTTTTTTATCGAACTCATGTAATTCTAATCGGGTACTACTAACCGAATTCGTTTAAAAGAAATGTTCAAAAAAGTTACTGAACATAGAACGTTTTTATTCCAATTTTTTTGTTCTGAAATTCTAACAAATAATTTAATAGAGGATGTAGTTTAATTGTAGTTATTTCTGAATTCACATGGAAGTCTCACATAATTTTTTCTTCTTAATAACTACTATTTTGTCCATTTTTTCATCGAACTTAATTTTTTATTCGAAACGAAGAATAAATGCTTTTAACTGGCAAGCTTTTATTTAAAACAAGTGAAATTAACAAAATTTAAAAAGCCCCCGAAAAATTTTTCGGGTACCGAACCCTAAACTTCTCCAAACTGACCGATTTTGAGTATCATCGCTTATGTTGTAGTTGTTCCGGGTACGGAACCCCAAGCCCGCACTTGAAACATATCTGAGAACACTACCCTTTAAATTAGATACCTTTCAAAGGAAACAAAAAAATACAAATCGGTCCACCCCTTTAGGCGCTACTGTGCCACAGCCAGACCGACACACAAAGCGTTCAAACTTATAAGGGGTCTTTTTATCAACCTTGATTCGCGGATTAAAAATGAACTAGAAATGAACATTTTGAGGTTTATACCCTTGTGCTTGTCGTCAAAATTAATCGACTTTTCCAACACATCTACTACTGATAAATTTTTAATATTACTGACAATATAGTTTTAATTTACAGCATATTTGATATTCTTATGCAATCTAAAAGTGCTATCTAAATTGTGAATTATCAGCATCACCAAATTGATTGCAAAATTTAAAAAATCAAGCTCAACAATCAAAGTAAAATTCTAATTACATACAATATTAATGTTGAAAACAAACTAAAAGTTCAGATGATTCGGTTAGCAATAATTTGGTTTTCATTAACAAAAAAGTTATTATAAATATTTTGATTAGGCTGCATAATAAACACACGGTATAACAATTTCAAAGAACACGTGAAGCCTTTATTTGGATAGAGAAATGTAATTCCGCAATTTTTATATTATATATCAGCGATTGGTAGAAAGACTTCATTCATCTCGTACATATAGGGTTCTTCTTCCACCTTATTCAAGTGGTAGTTTTAAATCAACTGTATACCTTACGTACATATAAAATAATATCATCTTTTCTGTCAGCAAAATATATAAGACCCGATCAACTTTACTTAGAGAAAGTTAGTAAACGGAATATACGACATACCAGAAATATAATAAAAATCTTTATGTAATATTTCATCATATTTAAGAAGAAAGATTTAAATGTAATTATAAGGGTATTAACTAAATAACACAATCGAAAAATATGATATTATTTTTAACATTATTTTTAATTTACTCGAAATAATCGAAATGGTCATTTTTGAAAAATTATGTAATGGTTATTCTAGTTATTTTGTGGATTCTTGAAGAAGATTCACAGAACTTTTTTTTTACCATGTACATATGAAATATACATAGTATATTAAGTTAAGTCCCAAGTTTGTAACTCTTAAAAATATTGATGCTACAAAAAAAGTTTTGTGTAGGCGTTTATAGAATCACCTAATTAGTTCATTTCCGGTTGTCTGTCCGTCTGTCCGTCTGCTCGTCTGTCTATCCGTAACCACGATATCTCAAAAACAAAAAGAGATATCAAGCTGAAATTTTTATAGCGTTCTTAGTACGTAAAAAGTGAGGTTGAGGTTTAAAAGAGCAACATAGGTCAATTGGGTCTTGGGTGCGTAGAACCCATCTTGTAAATCGTTAGAGATAGAACAAAAGTTTAAATATAAAAAAACATTTTTTTTTTAAATTAACAACTTTTGTTTAAAACATTTTCTTGTAAATATCACTGTTTACCCACGAGGGCACTGATCAGGTGTAAATTTTATAGTATGTATTAATATGGGAATATCAGTTATGTGTGTGTGGCTATTTAAGAGTGGATATCTTTCTGTATTTACGTATCGTCAAAAAACAAACGATTGCGTCATCAACACAACAATTGTATGTTTTCACATGCAATACATCTAATTTTATTGGTTTAAATTTTACAACAAAGTAAATTTATATTGACAGTATGAGCGTCACCGGGATATCTGCAAATTCACAATGAAAATAAAACCCTTTGTCGTCCCTGTCATTAGAATTCGATTCATTCAAATAGTCGAAAAAATAATTATTTTTTTTTTTGATCCTATTCTGTAATAATTCATAGGATTCCAGTGCAAGTTGGACGGAACTAGGCTACCATAATAGGATTGATCGAATTCGAATCAGAACACTAAGCTTTTGTGTTACACAAATTGTTTAGATAACTGAGAATTTACAAGTCATATTTTTTAATTGTTCTTTCTAAATGTTAAGTTAAATTGACTTCCGGTAGATTTCTTTAACGACCAAGGACAAGTTCTACGTTACATAAAATTAAATATTTATTTATTATTATTACTGTAGCAATGTGGAATTAAATCAAGTTTATAATATGAAACTATGTTTGCATACAATAAACATCTTATTCATTGTACTTATTTAGTCTTTGTTTTGTACATTCGAATTCAGAAAAGTTGAAACTATATAGAGAAAAATACTTTAATTTTATATCTAAGCTTTAACAACAATTACTAAAAATGAATATAAAAATATGATTTTATTAAAAAAAAAAAAACAAAATTAGCACTCCTATAACTAAATGCATCTATCTTGCACACTAAGTGTTGTAGCTAGATCTTTCTCTTGCACATAAGTAAGACCGAAAAAGACTCTCAAGACTGACCAATAAAGTAAGACACGGATGCTAAACTCATAAAACAAAGTGTAATAAACAAAGATAGTCAAATACAGTCTTTGGTTTGGTATTTGTCTTGCTCTTCACGTAACACATCGATTAGTTTAGCCTTCCAGACTTTTGATCAAGCAAAAGCTATAAGTTCTTCACACGATAAACACATAGAATATCTTAACCTTATGATAACCAGCCACTTAGTTCATTTTTACATCACTTGATTACTTTATTTAACTTTATTTTTAAACTTCCAAATTATCGGTTAGTTTAATATTCAATTCAAAATTTAAGAAAAGCAAAATTATTTCCATCTGTCAATTGTGATCAACGGTTGTAAAATATTTTGTTCAATATATGGGACAAAAGTTATCATGAGGTTAAACGCTTATATAAAAATATTTAATCTATAAACTATTGGATTGCTCTAAGATGCGTATATATGTTACAGGAAAAGTCGATTGCTAGTAATAGTTGATTCTTTCTAGGCAGAGTAGATTCTTAGTAAAAACATCAGTAACAGTCAAAATAAGTAATCACACTTTTCATTGGAAGAGTTAACTATGCCTGCTGTCAGTTAGTAAAAGTTGATTCACTGCGAAATTTAACATAGACATATTTTGTGTTGTGACTGTGTGTTTGTTTTCATTGATCTCTTGTTTGTTGAATGTTGAAATGTTACTGAAAATGTATTATTTTGAGCAAAAATTACATTTTAGCGTCCTACAAGTAATTAGTTTGAAAAGCTCAAAAAATTTAGATAAATTTTGTTCACGCTTATCATCTACTCGAAATTATATTCACGCTAAATATAACCCCACCCTTATTTTTATTATATAATAATTTATATTAGTTTTTTTTTAACTTTTCATGCTATTCTTTTTTGTTTTTATTAGCTGGTGTCCCGTTTCCTTGCAAAAAGTCAACTTATACTATCTAAAGGGTATACTCTACCTTGCTATAGTTAACTAGAATGTATGTTGAGCAAATTTCAACACTTTTTGGTTTTAATCTACTTTTACTGAAATGACCAGTAACATTTGACTTTACTTAGGAAGAGTCATTTCTTATTGGAGGATCAACTTTTCCTGTAACATATATAAGACGCGCACAGAAAACAACACGTTCCACACGTTGCCTAAATGAGACACGTGAAGTGGTTTACCCAATTGTGATTTAATTATTTGTATAGTTCAATTATTTAGGTCCTTATTGTTAATATTAAATATCATTATTATTATTATTATCGTAATAAGGTTTTAAACCTTTACTCAATTCAGTAACTGAACTAAGCACACCAACCTTATTACTTTTGATTGGCTGTTGTTTACATAAACATTTGTATATAATATATCTTTTGTTGATATAAGTAATGTTTTGTTACTAAATAACATTCATTACTTACTATACTTTAGCTAAGAGAGTATTATTATTCTACGTGCAATACAGAAAGTTGTCCAGCTTATGAAGTGTAGATAGTTGTTACTGTATTCTACAGGCTGTTTGGTAATTCGAAATGGGTGTAAAAGTTTTACTTTTAAATTAAACATTTATAACGAGTGTGTTAAATCGTATTGAGCGCGTTTTTCTGTTTTTAGGTACTTAATAGTATGAAACCGATATTCTTCATCAAAAAAATTACAAAATAATTATTGTAATTTGTGAGGTTTACTGGCAGACATTTTGCATCCCTGAGATTATTTGAGTCATATATTGTGTTTAAAAAAAATGACTACTAGCATATTTGCTGTTAGATAAAAGTACCAATATTATTTTTCCAAAACGTCTTAATTTTTGCACAAAACACCATTTTAGTAAAAATGGTAGAAAAGGTTAACACCCATAAATTGATGAAATTGAGCAAATAAGTTGTGATATAACCTCCTTTAACCTTTTTATTGAATTACCAAACACCCTTTATATTTAAAGGTAATATGGTACCGACTTTATAATGTATCCCATACCGAATATCATGTACTATATTGTGTACCACACTAAACATAATCTTGAAGTATGAGGTTACAGACTTAAGTTGTGTACTGTACTTTTTACATGCTAAGGCAAAATAAATATTTGCCAAAATTATTGATTTTAAAATAATAAATGTAATTTTTTATACAATAGCATTTGGCACTTTGTTCCTTATCGCGAGTTCGGTTGAGGGGGATCCGACACCGACTGATGCTTTTTTTTTTATAAAAATACATAAATTAATGCAGAAAGGATTTTCTCCCACAACAGGCCAAATTGTGACCAAAATTCGAAAATTTAAATAATTCATTAAATCGCGGGGGATTTTGGAGTTGGTGATTACAAATTTTATACCAAATTTACGAAGATTTACACCTGGGGTACAATATAAAATTCAAGTAGCAGATAATAATAGCTGAATTTTGTCTTATTCAATAGCTAATACTTTCCTCAGTAACCTCCAATAGAATTAAAGGCAGCGGGTTATTACTGTTTCAATTAACAACTTGAATTTTATATAAAAAAAAAAAGAAATAAAACTTTATATTTCTATTTCTACAAATTTTCTTTTGCATTATTGATATTCACAAAAATTTTTACATTTCACTAACCTTCTATTGTTGGATTTCCTTTACTCGAAGAACTTTCACACGTTTATGACTTTTCCCTTTGTATCTACAATAAAGTTGAACTTAGGCGAAGGACACATTCCGACAAAAATTAAAGAGGAAAATTAGGGTACAAGACGTTACTGCGAACGGTTTTCATTATTTGGAGGTTACCTGTAGCAAACTCAATGATGAAAAAGCCCTACCAAGAATCTTTTTTTCGAATTTTGACCGCATTTTTGTCTTTTGGCCGCACTATGGCCCTTTTTGTATATATTTTATTCATTCGAACAAAACAGTTATCCTTAGTTTAGAATGCTTTTTCGATTCGATATACCACTAACGTAGCTGGTATGTCTTTGTAAAAAATGGTACTTATTAAAGGATACGGAAGTCGTTTGCAGTAGTAAGCTAATAATAATATCTCTGTAAATAATATTCAGATTAAATTTGAGAAAATTATTTTTACTACTAATTTTCCTATGGAATTGTCTTGCTATATACTTTTAGTTATTGAGTTAATCCTTTGTCATACTTCTAGCTAATATCGTTCTAATGAAAGACTAATTTGGTTTTCTTATTTTTTCAGTTGTCTTAGTCCACGTTCGGCGTATTTTTATGAATTCCCTCCAACAGGTAAGTTTAACAAGTTAAATTCATTTCATCAAGTCCATTATAATCAAACAAAAAAACCTTATTAATTTTAGACTAATAGATATTGTGGAGTTAACGTCATCAATATAGAAACAATGAATTTTCATAGTGAATTATTCAATTCTAATAAAAAGTTAATACACACAGAATCAGGGCGGTTAGTTATGTATCACAAAACTTACCAACCAAATAAATATTGAAACAAAGTTACTAGCTGCAGCTCGCCGACTGGCTGCTGCACAATTTTAAAAATAAATATTGATAAAATAAAATAAAGAATTTTAAATTTGAAAATAAATTAATATTAAATTTTATGCTTCAAATCGTTTGAGACATTCCATCTCTATATATAAAGTATATATAAATGAGTATAAATAAAAATTGGGCACCCATTTTTTTATCTACAAATGAGTACCGCCATATTATTAGAGCCCATTCGGAATTAGCCCTAAATTTATGTACCATGTAAACCTGCTATATTCGTTAATTAAAAACCATGTAAATGTTCATCTACATTGAGTGTCATTTGGACATTACAAAAAGTCATACACGAAAACCATACATATTCTTAGGAATATTGTGCTAAACAAATCATAATAAATGTTAAGAACATCACACACCCCACAATAAACAGAACATAGATATGAAAGTATGAAATAAGTATAGGTATTAGTGATGGGGCGAATGTTGAATTTTGTACATTCGCGAATGCGAATGTGTATTTCCAATTTTCACAGATGCGAATGTCAAATGTAGCGCTTACAAATTCTACTGTATTAACTTTATTAATCTTTATCAAATTCCATGATTCACCCCTCTTTGCAAGCTTATCACGTTGACTTCTGACGAAAAATATACACACGGACTAACATTATACCGCTTAGAAATCAGGCTAGAAAAAAAAATAAATTTAACGAAAAAATATTATATATTTTAAATGAGTAAAATAATATCAGGCAGACATGATTCGAATGTAACAGTTTTCATAGATGTTTTCCTAATATTGAAGACACCATTAAGTGAATCAGCAACTGTAAATAAAATGAAAGAAACTATTTAAAATAAATGTCCTAATTAATATTAATTTAAATAATAGCTTTTGATTTTTTTCACCACTTTTCTACGAAATTTATTGTTTTTTTTTTTTTAGTCACGAGTACAGGGTAGCCATGTTTTACGGTAGCCAAGGGAGCGAAATTACTCACGAACCGAGCTAGTACAGATAATTCTTCATTAGCGTAAAAGAGTCCGCCGTATAAGTCCATTAAAAACAAACCATTTAAATCCATTAAAAGACAATTCAGTTTTTTTTTTTTTTTAATTTGAGGTTAGTTAACTATAATTGCATTTGTCCAACATTCAAATTAAACAGTGATTAAAAAGTGATCTAAAAATTTGAGTAAAGTACATAATAGTGAAGTTTGAGATTAGTTGGCAATTTATGATACAAAATGATGATGATTTTTGGTCCAAATCATTCGCATCTTTTTTTGCAAATGCGAGTGCGATTGTTAAAAAATAAGCGAATATTATCGAATGCGAATGCGAATATTCGTCCCATCACTAGTAGGTATATTATCTCAAGAAATGAATAGAATTGACACTTTCCTTTGTTTTTTTAGTGTCGTGACAAGTAATATGCCCCATTGTCATCAAAGTCAATCGAATTTCTGGAACTAAAAAACTATTATTATGGATCACCAAAATTTTTGTATGTGCATCAATTTTTTTAATCAGAAGGGTCCTTCCTTCGACTCTGTACAGAATTATTTAAATTTAATAATCACGTGTATTTAGTCATTGTGAACTAAATGAATATCATCTAATTAAATGTATTTTAAATTCATTAATAATACAAAAACAAAAAAACACCATTACACTCAAATGACACACAAAAAACTAATTTTTGTTCACTTCTGTATTTCTGTATTTATTTAATAAATTCAATAATGTTTTTTAATTTGTTTTTTCACTATGAAATTAATGAAAACAAGTGGTATATTTCATTAATTATATTACGGATCAGTGAATTATTATTCGAGTTTTTTATATCAATTATAAATTAGTGTATTAATACAGGTATATAGAAGCTAGTTACTCTTGTTCATAATGCGCTAAATTACATGAGCTCTTTTTTATTTAAATAGATTCAGTATCACGAAGTGAATGTATATGCACAAACTCGTAACAAAAAAAGACGGTGAAAGTGCCTCCATTTTCAGGAAAACAGTTTTGGGACACTTTAGACCAAAAACGGTAATAGCCATTTTTGCAGATAATTAATTTCTTTTTCTTATATCTTTTTGTATCACTTACCGCTTACGACTTATACGACTACGACGTTTTACTTCTTGACTATTTGACTGATATATCTTCTAATGTTTGCTAACCCATATAATGCTAATAACGTAAATCTACAAATTTCCTAAAACTTTTACTACGCGTTTAGTGTTGCTAAAAAAATTTAAAAATTAATTTAATTTGACATTACCATAAATTACAGATTTCTGTAAAAGTAGTCATTTGACCATAAATTACAGATTTCAGTATGTTATTAGTCAATATGAAATATTTCACGGCCATCTTTTTTGATACACTCAATGAATAATTACGACTATTATACATTTAAAAAAATAGAAAACCATACATATATTTTACCTGTGTAGAACGATCCTTACCATTATTTCGAATGTTGTAGGAAGGGGATAAGCGAGAGCAATCTTTATCAATCTTTACTTTTAAACCCAGCGAAGCGGGTGGGTATCACTCTAGTTAGCAATAAATTATTTGCCTCCTTTCCTCTTAAAACAGTAATTAATCGTTAAAATTTGTTTTATGACAAAAAAGATAGGAAAATTCATTATCTACTGTAAAAGTCGTCATTACAATTTTTCCCTGAAGTTCACGACTACGAGGATATAAGCCGAAACGGTTTTTTTGAGCGGATTTTATGCGTTTACATTAAGTACGTGATACTGAACTTATTTCAATAAAAAAGATAACTGCTGTAATTTATTGTAGAAAAAAATTGTCTGTAGTCTGTAGTATATGTTTGTATTCACGAATACCTATACACCAAAATATGGTGTGAAACGCAACACATCCTCTATATTCAAGAATAGTAAATAAACCTCACACTTCCATAAAAACCATCCAGTCTAAACACGTCTATCGCACGCGCTTTCCCTTACGAAATTTGTTTTTACAAAATTAAAAAAAAAATACTTTAAGGAATTCTAAATGTAAATATTCTTTCCTATATTTATTTGTAGATTGAAAAAATCATATTCATAAATGAATAATTTTTTGTCCTTTGCGAAATATTTTTCTTCTAGACGGTTAAGTTTCCTAGGTATTGATATCTTTGATATCGAAATGACGATCTTAAAGTTCTTAATTGAATTACTTTTATTAACTTGGTATCTATGTATCTATGTGTTATTTTAACGGAATCTTTGAACGTGATGTTCACCTACTTCAAAACGTCCGAAAGCAATTAATTAGTTTTTCTGATTATATCAGGATCTTTAGAATTATCGATTTCCATATATGATAATATAAATATTTGTAGAAATACATTTGTAGAAATACAACAGCAAAACGCAATGCCAATGTACTGGATACAATATATTTTTGGCTATAGAATATTTTCTGTCTACTACCACGTACATAGACGTTAAAAGGTTTCATTAAATAATAATGTATGTATAAAAGTGTGCATTATGTTTCATAAAAAATGTATTACAAAGGGGCTGAAATTATTATTTGGGGTTGTTAATTGTAATTGAAAAAAAAGTAACCTTTAACATTGGTGTATGTTTGTAAAGAGTGTCCGATCGTTTAAGTCGGATTTAATAAAAAATAAAACAATATTTATCTATATAGGAGCTCCCAAAAAGGCAACTTTATGACTATATAACAATGATTGAAGTTTAAAATTTTGACGCTGAATTCTAATAATATTTTAGCTTGCACAATAGTTATTTACGATAAAAGTGTTCGAAATATTAAACAACGAGTGCGTAAGACGATTTGGGAAATCATAGAAGTACGTTAGTAAATAAAAATAAACGATAATTATAATTTAAAATTTGTCATGGGTTGTTGAGATATACAGAACATTAAAAAAGTTATTGTAGTAACTTGTTATTAGTTTAGATTTTAACAGTTTACCTAATTTGATGTAACTCCCTTTCGAGATAATTTGATAGATTGAAAATGGCTGTGGTAATAAAATAGGGTTCATATCCACACTGAGTCCGGTAATTAACTACTTTTTGGGCGCAAATGTGTGAGAAAAGTAGCTCTTATTTTACGGGCGTAGATAAAACATTATTTAACAATTATTTAGCTAACAAAAGACACCAATTAAGATAAGGAGGTACCAAAAAACTGACTTTGTTGATCGTTTTGTTGAAAAGTCATGTAAATCATAATGATCGCAAAAATGTAAATTAAAGTACCTGAATTCCCAAAAATTTACTTGACTTATAACACACTCTTAAATAAGACTTCGTTCAAATATATACAAATTTAAGCCCAAAAAATTCATTTGAAAGAAAATATCTTTCGATTTGAAGTAACGTGTTGAACTGTGCAGAAAGAAAACGATGTGTATGGTCCTGCTCTAATAAGTTTTTCACTAGATAAGAAAATAGAGGAACTTAATATGCATTCATAGACTTATATGCGAACTTTAATCGACAAGTAGACAACCGGTATAAAAATATGAAATCAACATTTGCAAAAAATAAATTATCAATCGTTTTATAATTACCTGATCGTATAAATTTTATGAAATATTATTTAAAATATTAATTAAGTTCATACAATATTTTTGTTTAATTATGAATATTTTGATAAAATATTACAATTAGCTTTTTATTTTCTCTAAAAGCTGTAATAAATTCAATATTCATTGATTATTAATCACTTTAAATTTATTTTATAAATGTGACCTCACTGCAATCTTTTTAGTTCAAATGGCAGAAACAAATTGTTTGAAAATTAGTATTACGAAATACTATAATATAAATATAAGGGGCCATTTTTGAAAAGACTTACAAACTGTACATTTTGTATCGATTCGTAAATGGGTATTGACAATAACCATTGGACAAAATTTGTAGTATTTCGAACAAAACTTCACTTTTTGTATATATTTGAAGTGGAATTTAAAGCGTAGATGACCGTTGGGCTCTTCGCATAAACCTTGGATTGCAAATTATCCTCAAATAAAACTGGAATAATTTTTCTCAGAATAATCACAAAATATGAGTGCTGAATTTTAAATTCATATCTCGGAATTTTTTAGCTTCCACAAAAAGAATATTATATCCTCAAAGACGAAGCTAAAATTTTTCGACGAAGTTTTTATGAAAATTATGAAATGTAGCCAACAAGTCTTCATTATTTCTAAATATTGCTCAAAACCGACAACGCGTAGTAACTATCTTATAACGTTCCATTTTTGTACCCCAAAACTTTAATCCCCAATACTGGCTTTAACTTTCAAGATTACACTCCAATAAAGACATTTTTTGTAATGGAAGGAATTGGTAGGCTTGGCAGTTAGTTTTGTATAACAGGTCACATGAGATCCTTTTAAAATTTAATTTTATTAGTAAGGTATGTTTAATCGGGAGGTGGAGTACTAGAAAGTAGCGATACTGTATTTAAATTTTTCTAACCCAAGTTTTATTCCAATCGATTTTAATCACGTTCGCTGATAGAACATGAACCTATTGGCACCTACCACAGTGAATTTCGCTAGTGAATATATCGGAAATATTTTACGATTATAAAGTATATGGTTATATTGCAGATGCATTTGAATATTGTTCCAATTTTCCGTACATGGCACACAATTTGTGCAAAATTATTATGCAGATCATGAATTTTTATTCTAGCTATATGTATGAGGAAGTACATTTATTTTAGTTCGACTATTATGACATTACATATAGCGTTAAACTATATATCTAGGAATATGCACGTATTGTATGCTTCCTGTTGGAGATTTTTATATACTAAATGTTATGTAATATTATAAACATAGAGTGTACACGAAAAGCTATAAAAATCGAACAATATTGTAAAAGCTTATACAGGTAACATGTAAAAAGCTCAGCTTTTTAAGCCACACACATATGATATTGTATATATGAATGGATATGTATAGAATATAAGAAGATAGCCGTTAAACTTTATACACACATAACGCTTTTAGTATGCTTTTACACATTCACTAAATGTATTTACAATTTTTTTTCTCGCTCTAAGATGAAGACGTTTTTAGCATTCAGTTTCATTGGAAGTGATAACTTGTCTATTTAATCATGTATATGAAATATACCAAGGTATACTAAGTTTAGTCCCAAGTTTGTAACGCTTAAAAATATTGATGTTATGAACAAACTGTCTGTCAACTAGAAAACTCAAAAACGAAAAATGATATCAAGCTGAATTTTTTACAGCGTACTCAGGACGTAAAACGTGAGGTCAAGTTCGTAAACAAGCAACATAGGTCAACTGGGTCTTGGGTCCGTAGGATCCATCTTATAAACCTTTAGAGATAGAACAAAAGTTTAAATGTAAAAAATATTTCTTATAAAAAAATAACCAACTTTTGTTTGAAACATTTTTTCGTAAACAATACTGTTTATCCGCAAGGGCGCAAATTGGGCGTAAATTGTATAGAAGTATTATATGGGAATATCAGTAATGTATGTGTGACATGTATGTATGTGTAATGTGATAGAGTAATCAACACTGTATATGCATGATATTTCAACAATTAAGTCAGTCAATTGTTTGTTTTCACTTGTTTGAACACATTTTACCAAAATTTAAAACAGATGTATCTCTGCGACAAACATCAAATTTGGATCCGCAATAGCTCGTTTGAAAACTTGTACTCTCTAGTTTTTATTTTAAAGTTGGTTCAAGCGTGAAAATTTTAAGATATGTTTTATAATAATCTGAAAGCAGCTAAAAGATAATCATTTCATGACTGTAATGTATTACTTCTTAGCGTTTATATTTTTATCAAAAATTGTTTATCCTATTCCAAAATCGAAATTTTATTAATAGTTTAAGTTCAATATTAACCTCTAGTGATTTATTCGAAAACTTATAAATGTTGGTAAAATGTACAAATTATCACAAGACCTTGGCCGCCTATTATTCCTTTTTCTGTGCTTGATGACATTTTGACACAGAATCTCCGATTTTATTTTCTGATTTTACCACAATCTTAACGAATGTTTTTTAAATAACATGTTTAGATGTTTAAAACGTTTTTATATTGCAAAAATTTGTTATATACCCAGAGTATATATATACACAGTGAAGTCAGTCAGTATAGTATAGCAATAATATTTACATTATTTTTAGTCTACAAAGTAGATGCTATATTTTTTATGACAATATTTCTTCACTTTTATGATGTTAAAGCTTTCATTTGATGTAGATATAAAAGCTATTAAAGTTTAGCTTAAAGCACATAAATATATACATATAAGTGTACATTTTAATATTTTTAGTTATATTGTGTTTAATATGCGTATATGAACGATATATTATGGTTTATTGATTGATAAAATAACAATAAGTGATGTGGATTTTCGTAATTTATTTTCTCAAAGAAAAACCATTATGATTTTTCTATCAAGAAAATCTTTTCAATGCTTTTATGTAACACTATTGGTGTGAAGTCATTTCATTCTGATAATAATTTCAAGTTTAATCGATTTTAGTTGACAATATTCGATACAATATTTCAGTTTCAACGGATTTGAAAATCTCTATATCTATATATTATAAATGCGAAAGTAAGCATGTTTGTTTGTTTGCTTGTTTGTTTGTTTGTTCCGCTTTCACGCTAAAACTAGCGAATGGTTTTTAATGAAACTGTACAGCAACATAGCTCATACTTCAGAATAACACATGAGGTATAATTTATAAAGATATATTAAAAAAAATAAAAAAAATTTAAAAATTAATTTAATTTGACATTACCATAAATTACAGATTTCTCTAAAAGTAGTCATTTGACATTACCATAAATTACAGATTTCTATAAAAATAGTCACTATAAAATATTTCACGACCATCTTTTCTGATATAATCAATGACTTATTACGACTAATGTACATTTAAAAAAATAGAAAACCATACATATATTTTACCTGTGTAAAACAATCCTTACCATTATTTCGACTGTTATAGAAAGGAAATTAGCGAGAGCAATCTTGATCAATCTTTACTTTTAAACCCAGCGAAGCGGGTGGGTATCACTCTAGAAATAAATGTTTTATATCTTACGTTGTCACGTTTAAAAATCAAAGTTTGAAGCTATGGATGGTTTATAGGTACCTACATTATAAGAAAACGTTGAGAACCACTGCCACTCTTCCCGAATTTCTCATGATTTTGCTACTTGTTTTTTGCCTTCTTATTTCTCGCCATGCACTGGAATACTTGCATTAACACTTATCGAAATGGTAGACTATACAGGGTTTCTTTTTTAAGTTGACATATGCTTGAAACTCGGAAAAACTTTAATCGATAAAAATGTTTCAAGCGAAAAATGTTAGATATGTAGGCGCATATTTTATGCAGACATTAAACTTGACGCAGGTTATCAAGCGATAATCGATAGATGGACACTTTAAACTAGAAAGCTGTTGTTGATTAAAAAATTAAATTTTTTGTTCGAAACATTTTTCCGCAAACCATACAGTTTAGGCAAAAACGGACTGAAATGTACCACCCAAATTGCTTTGTCCCATCAAAATTGTTGTTTCGTATAATTGTTTTTTCAAAATCTAGACACTTCCAAAAACTTTTTCAATAAATACAATAAAAGTGGTTTGTTTTTCCATAAAAACCATTTTGTTCAAATTGAATGAACAAACGCATAATTCCTAGATATTTGCTATCAATTAACGTATTTATTAAGAACAACTTTCTAATTTAAAACTTTCTAAGCGTTTATTTAATGTTTTTCAGTATTGAATCAGAGTGAGCTACCATTTCTGAGCTACTGAAAAAGTCAACCGTGTACATACCTGGAATTAAATTACATATGGTAATGTATACATACCTGGCACTATACATAACTGGAACTAAATTACATATATACAAATATTATTTTTTCGAAAAACGCTCTTTGAATTACGGAGTTTCTGGAAAAAGATTATTGAAAAAATGATCGTGGCCTCATTATATTAGCGACTACATTATTCTTAAAAAAGTTCCACAAACTCTGTTATAGAAATTTATTAATAACAGAATACAAAAAAATAGTTTTCTAAATGTTTCATGAATCTTTTTCATTCCATAAAAGTTACAGCTCACTTAAAAACAGTTTTTGAATATTATACACTGCTGTTTAAAATTATGAGATCCCAATAAAAAGATAGCATTGGTACACATTAAAGGCTACTTTATTTAACTCGTCTTATCCGATGTAAACATTTGCAAGGAGCTCCATGAAAACTGGAAATTTTCATGTTCTGGCTCTTAGTATAATTAGTATCAGTTTCTAACTGAATTTTTTTGCAAAACTACGATGGGTAGACTGAAAAAAGTGTAACGTTTTTATCGTGACCTTTTTTAATAAAAAAATTATTTTTTCCAGTTCGATATGAACCGGTGATATCATATCCTGATATGATACCCTGTGTCCCGAGGCAAGTGTACAATTGTACCATTCAGCTATGCAGAATATTGTTATGATAATGATCATTTACAATTTTATAACCATTATCTTAATTATTTTTTCTTTAATTACTTTCAAACGCTGTTAATTTATTTCAATCGTTATTCCAGAAGTAATATGTAATATCGAAAGATACTTCGATCCTGTCGGTCACCCTTCAATACTATATTTTAAAAAATATCAAAATTTCAACTTCATTTTGGACTCAATTATAATATAGACCTATATTTAGATGAATAATATAATTTACTATTTAGATATATGACTAGCCCTAGACACTCGTAGTAGATACAGTAAGGTGGTATCTAAATTATACAATATTTTAGGTTTATATATGACTATACAATTAGAATATATGAGTGTGTAGTGTTTTAAGTAGTAAAACTATAACTATATAACTATACTAAATATAATACTAGTAATAAATATTACTAGTATAGTACTAGTATAGTGGTGTTTGTTACTAGAAGTTTGCTTTATTAGAGTGCATTCAAATAATTACTTACAATCTGTTATACTATTATTCGACTATAAAATATATCTCTTTCCATCTTCTTCTTCTTCACAGTACAAATTTATTGATATCGGGTGTAAAACAAATACCGGTACCTCTCATTAATTAAGGAGATAATAGCTTTTGAAAATATTTTGAATAAAATAGTGAATGATAGTGTTTATTTTAGAGATAACTATGAACTTAACCTTGAAGTTTGTTTTCAAGGCTTTTTTGCACTGAAGGATGCACAAGCCCCAGGGCGTTTGAAAATAAAAGGCTTGGTTTTTTTTTTATATATAGTTGTTTATTCTATCTATTCTATTCTGAAAATTTTAGGATGATATGTTTTCATTGATTTCTCCAATATTAATCTGTGGAAATTTTTTAAGACTATTTAAATTATAGTTAAAACCTTAATAAATTATTTAAAACAAAAAATGAAAAAAAAAAAAACAAAATTAAGGATGAATGATCACGGAAGTCGAGACACAAATTTAAATAAGTTTATTTTTTCAATTTTGATATTGAATTACGTTATAACTTGAACAATGAATGAAGACGAAAGGTAAGAATAAAATTTTTCGATATCTAACGAATTTTCAAAATATCGAAAATAGAAAATTTTATTTAGCTTTTGATACTTCGAAAACCAAGGCAGATATCGAAAAATTGTATTCTTAGTTTAGGTCTACATTCATGAAGTTATAACAAAATTAATCATCAAAGAAAATGAGGTACAAATAATTTCAACCCTAAGTATAAAATTTCCTTGGCGCTCGTGCTAACTTATCATGATAATTTTGCATAAAATTTTGGGATATCCCGTGGTAAAATTATGCCCAAAAGTCATGACAACCAACTTCAAAGGACTTCAAAATAAACGAAAAACGATCCAAGGCATATTTCAAATTTATTATTTAGTACAAGTCTTTTATTTTCTTTAAATGAATTTGTACCAAATGATATCTTTGAAATATGCCTTACAGACTTTTTTTGCAATTTTCAAAATCCTTCAAAATTTGTTATTTTGAAAATACATAATTCCAATAATACAGGACATGTACACATGTTTTACCTAATATTTGGTGATCGGTTCACTTCGGATATCAAAAGTGGGTTTTTGTATTTGTATTTTGCAGATTAGGTACAAAATAATCTTGAAAAATTGAGCTTTTCAACTTTCGTATTTAACTTTTTTTACACCTTTATTTTACTACTAGTTTTGGTTTAGCGGTACTTTTTGATACCCGGTATGTACATTTGTTATTCGAAATTCTATTGGGAAATAGTATGTGTGTAGTTCTGTTCATTTAACCTATACAGGATACAGAACTGTATTAATAATATTCAAAGGAAATTGAAAAGAAAACCTTTTTATACATCCACAATATTATCGTATTTATTATTCGTTCGCGATAAGTCTCTTAACTAATTGATTAGGATAGCTCTTATACTGTAGCAAGTTTTTCAATCCACTAACAAATTTGATATTTAAAAAACTTTCTGCATTTTACTTATATTTAAAGTAAAATATTCCATACATTTTCAAATAAATTCTTAATTTGAAATATTTTACTAGTCTCTTTCTAGAAATCGTTGTTCTACAGAATAACTTCAAAGTTTAAAGTTGTTATTATATAAATATTGTCAAAACTTTGAAATACGTTTTTAATGACTTAAAAATAAACAGCTTTCCGCGTGGCTTACACAATCAAAGCTACAAGCCACAAAAGTAACTCTTTTTGACGTGAAATACGCCCAGAAAGAGTATACTTTCGGCAAGGGGATAAACAAAATTTTCTTGACCAGGCACATGGTCACGTCGGTATGAGTTTTGTTTCAGGTGTTTTCATGGAAGCCTAAACCTACTTTATTAATACAATTATATAAATGGACATATAAGTTTATGGTTTGTATTGACAATTTTTAGGCGTGAGTGCTTTATATACTTGTATCTAAAACCCAATAGTTATGGAGTTTTAGAGTTATGTCCCCAAAGATAATAGTCTATTGGCAGATATCGAATAATAATAATATAGTTAAAATTTATTATTTATGCAAATTTCTTCTCTCACTTTTAACAAGTTTAATAACTGTTATTTTTCAATAATTTAAATTTGACTTGAATATACCATTTTCAATAAAGCGAATTATGTATTGCAAATTTTATAAGATGGCAGCGCTGTGATCGATTTAGTTTTACTCTTCACCTACTACGCATCCAACGAATAGTAATTCAAGCCTACGTAATGCGGTAGAAAATTATGTGAATAGTCATATTTATGATCGTTTTGACCAAAAAAGAAAAAACAACAACAGTAGTATTGAAAAAAAACCTTCACTTTCTCAATTGATTACATTCCTGTTAGTTTGTTATTTTAGAGGTATCACACATATGATGATAATTGGATGATATATACTGCATTGTATCGTTATACATACTATATGCTACATACGATATATAACTAATTCTTGGTTTTAAATCAATAGTTGTAAGTTTCTTGTTGGTGTACCGTTCTAAAATATGGAAAACTGTCGTATCTTGGATCACAACATACCTAAAATTGTATTTTTATAAAGACATTAGGAGTTACCCCTCCCTCAACTTCGCTGGATAATTTCAATTTTAAAAACAAAAGCTACTGGTTTATAGTCTTCATCATCCTTGCCCTCACTTATGCCTCTTTTCTTCTCAATTTCGTAGGTTTTATTGTTTTGGTAAGGTTTTATTGTTTTGGGGGTGTTCTTGTCTTCTGGGTGAATAGGAGTAGGTAAATAACACTTCTTATAGTATACAAGTGCATTTATCACACCTTGTCTCCATACAATTGCTGTTTCATAGCTAGCCCTTTCAAGATACTGAATATTGATTTCAAGTACAATAGCTCCAAGGTACATTACTTTACCCTACGGTATCTATATACTATAACCATTTAACATTAGGTTTTGGTAAGAAGATATAAATAATTTACATATATAATGCATAAGATAACTTGGAAATTAATCTTTAATGTTTTCATAAGCACAGTAAATTAATAACATAAACCTATATGCAAAAATACATGGAGCTCAAATACTCATTGTTGTAATATTACTATCAACATTTTTGGCTGAGAACACAAAGCTCATTCGATTATTTTTCAATTAGAAAGTTAATAATTCGTCACTACTACTTTTATTCCAAAGAAAATTTTCCATTTGTATTTTTTGTTCGAAAATTTTTGTTTCAAAATTCACCAAGAAATCCGAAGACAAAAATAGCGCGCTGAATAAATAAAATAATTTTTTTTAAATTTATTTAATCTATAATCAAATAGTCAAAATTTATTTTTAAAACTGTAGGATCTACAAATGCAAAATATTGATAATTTATGTCAAGTAATTTTTTTTCTTCTAAGTTTTGACAAAATGTTTATTTTTGATATTTCTGACGCATATTTAAAAAATAACACAACTTTGATTCCTAAGAAACAAAAGAAATAAGTATTGGAATAGCAAGAGCTCCTTATCTCGAATGAGACTGTATTCCTTACCGTGAAAGTGAATGGTAGCTAATCAGCTGACAAACTCTCATTAGATTACTGCATAAAATTCCATCAGCCAATCACAGATTGATTTTCAAAGCTACGTGAACTTAAAAAGCTTATTGCAAAATTTTCTTTCAAAATTTCATTTTTACTTTCTAAATTTTCTATTTTTAGCGAAAAATTGACAGTTTTGCTAGATCATATTCACGATTGAATAAAATATAAAATTTTACTTTCAATGAATTAATACTTGGTACTGGTATTCGAAATATACTTCAATAATTCACACAGAAAATTCTTAATTTATTCTAAATTAAATAAATTAAGATGTTATCGTTCATATTGATTTTAGTAAAACCACACGAACTTGTAGTTTTTCAGTCATTCACACTACTTTTAAAAAAACCACAAATAAATAATTTTACATTATTTTAAACTTTTGAAAACTTTTATAATAAATATTACTATTTTAACCTACAATTTATAAAATATATCCATTCGATTAGAAACACTGAGCTTTTTATAATCAACAAAAACTGTTTGAGCCCAATTTTTGAACAAGTGCACATAAGTAACAAAGTTCATTGCTCAAGTGTTTTGCATTTGCTGGGTATTGCTAAGGACTTCGTATGATCAATAAATTTTTTAAATAAACAAATTTTACTATATATTCTGTTAGAACTATTTGTACGTCCAGTTGTTTAAAAAATGTTACTAACAAAAGTTGTATTTTTTAAAGGCAAATATATTTTGTGCCGTAACACAAAAGCCAATATTTGGCACGATCTACTTCTCGATTTTTTTTTTGTTCTAGCTCGATGTTTATAGATTTAGGAATAATGCTCTCAAGAGAGATAAACAGAAAAGGATTTATTATGTCAAATATTACTATAGTTACCATCAATTTTTCTCAAAATTCATACTTGATTCATTATATAGTGCCTATTACCTAATTTTCGAAAACCTCATATATCTTTTTCGCTGGTAAGAGTGCCATAAAATAAAGCATAAGTATTTCCCACTCAATATTTAAATAAAAATGTAATATGTGCGCTGTACAATCAAGTTCGTTTACCAAAATCGTTGGTCGATGTACAAAAGTCAGTAAGTCAATTACGAAAAGTTCCGTTTAATATTTCTCATTAACAGCATAATTGTTAAAATATGTGTTTTATTTTCGCTCTAGAGAGTGAATTATTGATTTTTAACGATGCATTTTACAAATATTTGAATAGAATATTCCCTACTGTTTATGGAAATCACACAATGGTGAGTACATATTTATAAATATAAAAATTACATTTAAAAACACCTAGACATAATACTCAACCACATAACGATATTTTAAATACAGTAATTAATGTAATGGTCATTTATTTTTAATTATACACGACATGAATATTCAAACATCGCACATAAACACACAAACATACATAGCCATAAATAAATTTGAATATCAAAATAATATACAATCTCACACACACCCACATATAAACACGAACACACAACACACACACACACACACACACACACACGCACGCATACTTTATGGATAAGCATCTTATATGACGGAGAATTGAGAACCATATGAGTAAACAACAAACGCTCTACACACATATAGTGCGCAATAGGGAGTCCAATTTGTCACATGTTTCGATCTTATCTCGAAAAATTATAGAATTGACTGGTCACTATATATCCATCCATATACACATATACATAAACACATTATTGACAGGATGTATCAAGAAAAACGTTCAATATATACATCCCGTAAATTTAGTAAGGGCTTCTTAAGGCACTGTTTATTTCAGGGTTAGGTACCGCCAGGATGTATCAAGAAAAACGTTCAATATATACATCCCGTAAATTTAGTAAGGGCTTCTTAAGGCACTGTTTATTTCAGGGTTAGGTACCGCCAATGTACACAATTCTGCTTACTACAAATTTTTTTTTTGTATTTCTCCTTTTCCAGTATTGGTGGTCATTTTCCGTTTTTTCAAAATTTTTAGCACCTAGATATTTCTAGCACAATAGAATGAACTTTCTAAAAAATATCTACTAAATTTTTTTTCCTCTCATGAACACTAATCAAAAGACGGTATAAGGTCGATCTTTTCACCTATCTGATAACCAGACGAGAAATATTTTTTACTAAATTTTATTGATTTATGAACACTTTTATATTTTTCATATCGAACAATGTTCATGGCTATTTTTAACCTTCAAACCAAAAAATGGGTGTTATAAGTTTGACCGCTATGTGTGTCTGTTTTTGACATCGTAGCGCCTAAACGGATGAACCGATTTGAGTTGTTTTGTTTCGTTTGAAAGGTAATTTAATTGCGAAAATAATGGTATTGGTTTGCGTTAATGTAAAAAATTGGTTAAAATTAATTAAAAATAGCCAAAAGTCAATAAAATTTCATTAAAATATGTCTCATCTGGTTGTCAGATGGGTGAAGATCGACCTTACACCGTCTGTTGTACTGAAGGTATTTTTTAAAGTTCATGCCATAAGGGGTTCAAAATAGGGTTGAAAGTTTTCATAAAACTTTATCAATTTTGAAGTTGAGCTCACGATTCAAAACAAAAGTTTACTGTATTACTTACTATTTTCAAAAAATACACTGTTCAAGGGACTATAATATGAAACTTTGTCATTTTTTAAGGTAAGATTGTACAAATTGATATATATGCTCATGTTTTGAGACAGAAGTAGACTGTATCACACTTTCATTTCATTCTTTAAAGAAGCACAGCGAACTCCACGGACGAATACCGTGTTATTTTCGAGGGGATATAAGTAAAGTTTGGTTTCCAAGTCTTTATAATTGGTTCTCTAAATGAATCAACGATTCATTAAATGAATCATTTATGGAATACATTGAAATGAATCATTCATGGAATACATTGAAATGAATCATTTATGTAATACATTTAAATGAGTCATTATCATGAGTGAAGTCGTGGGTAAAAGCTAGTGATATTATAAAATATTAAAACAATAATTTGTGTTGTTTGAAAATATATTTTAATATTGTAAGATAAATTTATACAAAATATTTACGAATAGTAAAAAAAAACTATAATAAATATAATAAAATAAAATAATTAAAAGAGCACTTAAAACATTAATTTGGAAAAAAAATAGTCAATAGACATAAATGATTTCAATGAAGTGGAAACTAGGTCAGTTTCATTCCCGTATTCGTATACTGATTGACCTTCATGATTATTTCTTTGTTTTTGGAATTCAATGGTGAAAAAGTAATAATATTATTATTTTCGAGACGTAACAAGCCTGTAAGAAAATAAATTGTCTACAGCTTAATTTTTGATTTTCATTCAATTTTAGTTATTTAATTTAACCTTTGTACTTCTATTGGCAGTCACTGTCCGAGTTTTGTAACACTTTGTAAATTATAGCCTCAACTTTTTTAATCAAGATAATATTTTTGTTTATACATTATACACATATAAATAGTATATGTATAACTGATCTGTACACGTTGTATATCATATTCACAGCTACAATACATGATATTAAATATAAAGTTGAGAATATATTATGAATATATGCTTTTTATTTTATTGTTTGTTTGGTAGTAGTAAAGTAAGTAAGTTTAGTTAAGTTCTTTCTACCTTATGTGTAATATAACTTGATGTTTTTATGTGACCAATTAAATTAATATAATCATTAATCACACCACACACACTACAGTCACACATACGAAACTAACTTATTGCTTTTTACTTTTGTTTAAATTCATGCAAACTTTTTATTTTATTGTGTCGCTGTGTTTGATACATTAAAAAAAAATATTAATTAATTAATTAATGCCCGGTTTGTGTCTTTAATTTTACTTATAATTGGATTTATAATGAGATCATTGGATTCATAATGAGACCTGAGGCCTTGATGGGGTAGTCTTGTTTTACAAAATCCATTCACCTCTCCTAAATCCTTGCCTTAAAGCATTTCAATCTATTTGCAAAGTTCATATATCTCAGTGTGCATTTCCCTTATCTCTTCTAGACGATTTAGAAGAAGTTATTCAAAATTTTCAATATCTCAATATTTCCGGTTTCTAGCATCAGCCGAATTTTTTACGGTTTATCCCAACAGCACAGCATCCCATTGCTTATTACTACTAATCTTTGGACTCAAGTTTTGAGCTTTAAGTTTCCAATCTTGAGTGAAACTTACTCTTGAGGTAACAGTGAAAGAAAATTCTCGTAACGGTTCCAACCTGCTGCAACCTTTTTTAGTTTCTTGGCCTTCATGTCTCCCTCCTTTTATGTGGCTGAAAACCCAGCATATCAAGGATAACGATTTGGACAACACAATGTTATCCTTGATATTGTAAACCCTGATGCCATGTACTACATTGCAGCCAGAGTATAACTCTTGCTGACTCTCTTACAACGCAGATTTCCACATGCATCATTCTTTAGTCTAAATTAATCTTAAATGTTGAATACCTCTTAGTAGATTCCTACGCTAGCTGTCATTACAGAAGCATCCACACATATCGATTGATCGAAGTCATTTTTTTTCGAGTACTCAATTGATTTTCCAGTTATCCCTTGAATGTACATTAACATATTCTTGTATATTATTTTTGGCGTTATACCTAAATGATGGATTTATCAATAAATTTTTTGTTGATAGAAAATTGTTTTATATGCACAAACAATATACGCAACAAGACAAAGCTCTTTTTGTCAGCCATCAGGTTTTAGGTTTGATCAGATTTTATTGATAAATTTAAAAATATCACTTTTTACGTAAATTTCATCGAAATTCACTATTATTTTGCATGGTTTTAAAGCAAGAAATGCAAAATTGCAAAAATAAACTTATTTAGAATATGTAGGTAATTTTATAAAATATTCGAGAAGTAAAACATGCAATCCAAATAGTAAAATATGTTTTAACCAAATGCAGAAACAAGTGAAATTTATAAAATTTAAAAAACCGCCGATAAATTTTTCGAGTACGGAAACCTCAACTCTAACTTGAAACATAGCTGAAAACATTCTCCATTGAAATGCCTTCTCCTTTAAAGCCTTTTCCAAACTGAACCGATTTTGTAGACCATCACCAATTTTTTAGTTTTTTCGGGTACAGAACTCAAAACTCGCACCTGAAACATAGCTAGGAACACTCTCCGTTAAATAAAAATCAAAATCGGTTCATCCCTTTAGGCGCTACAATGTCACAGACAGACACACACACATAGCGGTCAACTTAAAACACCTCTTTTTTTTTGTTCGGTTGTTCAAAATAGAACCGCTCAACAAATTTTTTACCAAGCTGATTATACCATGTATATATGAAATATACATAGTATTATAAGTTTAGTCCCAAGTTTGTAACGCCTAAAAATATTGATGCTACAAAAAAAAAATTGGTATAGGTGTTCATAAAATCACCTAATTAATCCATTTCCGGTTGTCCGTCCGTCCGGCTGTCCGGCCGTCCGTCCGTCCGTCCGTCCGTCTGTGGTCACGATTACTCAAAAACGAAAAGAGATATCAAGCTGAAATTTTTACAGCGTGCTTAGGACGTAAAAAGTGAGGTCAAGTTCGTAAATGAGCAATATGGGTCAATTGGGTCATGGGTCCGTAGTACCCATCTTGTAAACCGTTAGAGATAGAATAAAAGTTTAAATGTAAAAAATGTTCCTTATCAAAAATTAAACAACTTTAGTTTGAAACATTTTTTCGTAAACATCACTGTTTACCCGTGAGGGCGACAATTAGGGCGGAAATTTTATAATATGTACTATACTTGATTATCAGTTATGTATGTGTCACATGTTGGTATATGTAATGTGATAAAGAAATCAACACTGACTATACATGGTATTTCAACAATTAACTCAGTCAATTGTTTGTTTTCACTTGTTTTTAAATTATCTTTGTTAATACCTATGTAGCTGTATGTGGTTAACATATATTTAAACAACAAAACAAATTCAACTTTTTTTTTCATTTGAAATGATTTTGGAATGAAAAGATAAATTTAAAATGAATTTCATAAATTTAAGTGAGATGAATAACTACTACCAGTGACAACATGATGACATAAAATGCAATATTAGTTCTTCACACAAAATGCATAAATTTGTGAACTAAACATAATGTTATCAAAAAATTCATAGAATAATAAATATTATTTATGAACTCGAATAACATTATTTGTACAACTCCATAGATATGAAATGAAACGTACGAGTACGGCTGACTATCGCCAGTAAAATGATAATTTATAAGTAGGTGGAAACTATATGAGAAGAGTGGTAAATCTGTTGGCATTGCTCAGAATATTCATCGTAGATATAAATATTTGTAGAATATGAATATGTGTGCATGTAGCAATGTTCAATCTAATGTGGACGACATCTTAATTCTGAAATATTCTTTTCAGATACGGGGTGTAAAAAATACTGGACTACCTAAATCATTCGAAAACATAAAATATTCAGACTTATCCCTATATATTATAAATGTGAAAGTAAGGATGTTTGTTTGTTTGTTTGTTTGTTTATTTGTTACGCTTTCACGTCAAAACTAGCGAATGGTTTTTAATGAAACTGTAAAGCAATAAAGCTCATACACCAGAATAAAGCATGAGCTATAAATTATAAATATGTAGATATTTAATAAAAAAAATTAAATTTTATCTGATATTTACTATTTTCTGTAAAAATTTAAAACAGTAAATGTCAAATGATTCATGGCCACCTTTTCTGATATACTCAATAAATTATGTCTATTTCGCAATTTAAAAATTGAAAACTGTGCATATCTTTTAGCTGTGTAAAACAATCCCTTATCGTGTTATGGAAAGCGGATAAGTGAGATCAAGAGACATGGAGGCTATAAAGCGGTGGTTTTTATTTTTAAGTCCAGTGAAGCGGGCAGGTATCAAGCTAGTGTACTATAATTGTCTCAGAAGACGACACTTGTTGATTACCTCCAAATACATGCCATGAATTTTTTTAAAGTAAATGATTTTAATTGAGCAAATCGAGGGAATTTGGGCTTGCGAAGATAACAACACGAAGATAACACGTTAATTCTCGATGTTGATTCACAATAAGCCCGACCAAAAATCTCCTCACTGTCCCAACGCCAAAACAACGATAATTCTCGATGCTGATTTACAATAAGCTTGACCTAAATGCTTGGTTTGAAACCATGAATTTTTATTCCTTAAAGTATCGAAATCAATTTAAATACTAACAACATAACTATCATGGCCATTAATTTTGTATATTTTATTTTAAATTTTTGTAGATACCTCTAAAAAACACCCGTTAGTTCAGAAAATTTAAATGGTATATAGGCTCGTCCGTTGCTTTTGCTTGTATGGAGTAACATTATCATATAAATTATGCATGTACAACATCCTATTTCATACTTGAAAAAGTATGAATATAAGTACGTATTAGTTATATCTTTGTATATTTCGTTATTCTTCGGTTCTAATAGCGTGTTTGTAGAAAATATACATATTGGAACCCATAATAGATAACATTTTTATGAAAATATTTAACAAAATGTTAGTGGAAATGTTAAAATGTTGTACCGTATGATATAGTAAGGTTTTAGTTAAATTGAAAACTAGGTGATTTTTTCTTATATACATATTTCCCTAGAACCCTTGAAGACTTTATTCCCCTCTCCCAAAGAAATGGCTACCATCTTAAATTTCAGAGATACAGTCAATTATATCCCTGGGTATGCATTTTCTGTGAAAATAAGCAGAGCAATACTGTCGAATACTACATGCTCAATAATTTATTGATTCACAGTAATATTGAGAATTTAAAAGAAAACTAGCTCAACCCGTACGGAATTCCGTAATGCAGTATTTACAGCTTACCCGTGACCATTGCTTAAATTATTATTAGGAGAACATGTTTAAAAAATAGTTCAATTTGAAATATATATACAAAGATGCATTTCTTTCGTCAAGAGTTGCCCTACAATCTATGAATTATTAATTTCGTAAATGCATGATGAACGCAAAGAGCAACAGAAATTTACAAACTGCAATTGCTGATCGACACAACACTGGACAGTGGACAGTGTATACAATTCACAATGCGAGATTAATAACTATGCAGATGTTGTACATCGACAATGTCTTAGGATGCTTCGTTACCGATTAAGCACGGCTTTTCCGAAACACCTATTTTTCCATTTTCGCAAATTGTGCGGAAACTTTAGTATTATTTAGCGAAATTATTTTTTTTTTACAAAACAATTCCATTAAAAACTACGACTTGAACCCCGAATATCTTTACTGCCAATCATACAAGGCGAGAAAATGAAACGATTATTTAGCGATAAAACTAGTCTTATTTGCTTAGTTTTTTAACGCTACAGCCCCTTAATTGTCGTCTTTTATTTAAATGCTTTTTCCGTCTTTTTTTGCGCATCAAATCGGTTTGTCGCACCTTACTGATTTTGTTTAAAACTTCCTGCACGATTTTTCCAAAGTATTATTTCATAAAAGTGTTAGTTTTTATTTTCTCCTAGTTACCGCGTTAAAAACCGAATCTAATTTTTTTTTTAATATGCAGAAGTATTTTTCGCCCGTACATACTAAAAGATAACTAATGTTAAAAGGATGAAAGTTATTTAAAAATGAGAAATTAATATAAAAACGGAATTTATTAGATTACAAAACTGTTCTTAATTATCATCTCAGTTTTAGACATGAATAATATTTTTAACTCTCCGGCATTTCAAAGACATAAAAAAATTTCTTTACACTCAAGATAATAAAAATAATTTTTTCACAATATAATTTTAAAGTCCATTATTTTTGTTTTCAAACTTTTTATATAACATTAAAAAATTTATTCTCAAAGTGAAAATATTAATCAAATTAAATGATATTTTTAAAGTAATTTATCTAATTAAATAACTAACGAAATAATTCCATATTAAATATATTTTTCATCGTTGTACACCAAAGTTTTGATCAAAGAACAAAAATTGAAAATGAATTTTATATCAAATGATAACATTGAAGTTATGTTAAAAAATTTAATAATTGTCTGGAAAATCTATTGAATGCACTTCCAAGCTTATATTTTTAGATAAATGCCTATTATGAAGGAATCATGTGTCGTAATTACATAAAAAAACTGTAACTGTGTAAATAAACTGTGATTGAATAAACTGTTTTATTTTTTCAGCAAATTCTGCTAAAGAAGCAAAAACTGCCTATATTTTTTCAGCAAATTCTGCTTTACAAAAATTATTTAAACAGGTCTCTTTACTGATTTAAAGTGGTCTTATCTTTGTATGATAAAAAAAGCATGTAAAAGCACATTTAAATCAAAACAATAAAAAAAAATGTTTTATTTCTTTTACAGATCAAAATTGTCAAAATACAAGTAAAAAGAAAACAACATTTTCACGTTTCTTACGTGGTTTGAAGACATCACATCGAAAAGAAAAACATGGTGGAAGTTCCCCTCGACATGGTCGGGCCACACGAGGAATCCCCCAGCGGGTAAGTTCTCCCTTATGTCGTTAGTATGCATTAACCCTTTCACTTTATATGCGTATACATACAACACATTTGTACCTTACATGTTTTCTCTACGTATTACAATATTAATATAATATGAGAATTTATCCCAAATGACTAAAATTACATATTTTATATGAAACGCAGGGTATTTTGATAGTTTAAGTTCGTATAAGCATACAAGTACTCTGTGTCCAAATTTTCGTATTCATTAAATTATTCTTTATTGTTTGGATTAATCAAATTTAAGTCGCTCTCATAGAAAATGCTTCTGACTCAGCCTTACAGCAACTAAGCAGATTAAGTAGAAGAATATCTATAAGCGTTTGTAAATTATGTAATTGTTTAATAAATATAAATCTACAGTTGTAGTTGTATCACAATTTAAAACCGTGGAAACTCTGTAATTAATTTTTCTTTAATCTATCTATAAGCGTTTGTAAATTATGTAATTGTTTAATAAATATAAATCTACAGTTGTAGTTGTATCACAATTTAAAACCGTGGAAACTCTGGAATTAATTTTTCCTTCTATTTAACTTCCAAGGGACAATTTGAAAATTTTAAGAATTTAGTAGGAAGTTGGTTAAAAAACATCCCCTGAATTTCATAGTTTGTAAAGATGATGCTCTTATGATTCACCTCCTTAAATTGGGATTTCATTTTCGAAATCCATGCCAGTCGAAAGAGAAACCTTTAGCTTTAGTAAATATTTGATAGAGATAGTAAGCTAATACAGTCTGGATATTTCGGAAACTTGGGGAAAGATGTGCAAAGGGCATATATTTCCGAAACTATCGGTCTTATAAAAAGTGATACATTTTATTGTCAATAAGCTGTATTTTCTGATTAAAATCGGCAAATAAAGTCAAAATTTTCGAGGTTTTTCCTATTTTTTGTCATGACCCAGTCATTTACCGAAGCTTAAAACTTGGATTTAACATTTCCTTTACATTTAAAACAACATATCGAAAAAGCAAACATATATGATTTGACACAACGTTCACCCTCTTTTCATGTTTAATTTGATTGAATCAGAATTGATTTATAAATTCGTGTTCGGTTGCCATAAACCAAGTTTTAACAAAGGCTTGAAGAAATTAAAAGATTCTTAATTAGAATAAATTTTCAATTTTCTCATATATAATTATATCGGGTTTTCTTTCGCTAATCGTTCGGTTTCGACTTATAGGAGGTATTTTTATGTTCATAGCATTAAAATATAGAATCATGCCTTTAAAATTAGAACCTAAAAGTACAAAAATATTATTTATTGGTCATTCGGACGTTTTAAACCAAGCGCTGTGCATTGGTCGTATCAAGACGAATAAAAAGAAACAATATTTGTTTTTTCATGTAGAATAAAATGGTATGATTGTTTCCTAAAACTATAAATAGTTCAAGAGCTATGTCCGTATTAAAAATTAATTTGTTTAATACAAATTTCCCCCCACTCTGTGGGATGAGCAAATTGAAAATTCGGATTCAGCGGATCAAAATACGTCGAAATACACTCCTTGTTCGATGGGGCTTGTATATGCATACGACACCCACTCAGCGCCTACACTAAAAATAAATATTGGTTATATTGAAAATTTTGCTAAAAAACTTTTGAATCTTGAGTTATAAATTAGACACAGTGTACAAATTTGAATACTCCATGTATATAAAATGTACATTATTATAGCTAATATTAATATAACATAACAACGGTATTCTGTCCATATACAAAATAATTCCTTTTATGTGTATTATCCTGTAATGGTATTGCAAACCTAGGACTAATTTAACCTATACAATACACACAAGGTTAAAACATCCACCTAAAACCTACATATCTACCTACCTATAGGTAAATAGGTGGATGGATACCAAAATTATTTAATTTCATAAATATCATATTACTTTGATGTTTTTTTAATTAAATTTTAATTTATTTATATTATTTTAAATATTTTTATTTACGTATTTATATCCATTGTTATTGTTATTTGTTTTATATTACAGAGAGAAAAGGGTTTTTTAATCACTAAATGTAGGTAGATAGACAAAATATTTTTAGCCAAAAAACTGAAGGAAAGCTACTTATGTAGATTGTTGAATAAAATCTTTTGGGATTATACGCTAATTTTCAATTAATATGAATGAACGTTTTTGTTTTAAAAATAAATCTGATATTTTTCGAAAATACCTGCAGATAATGTATTAATAAATTATTCAAAATTAATTTAATCCGACTTGATGTTATATTTAATAGGCTATTTACTCCAGTAGGTAAACGTGGATTAAAAGTCTAAATTATTTCCTATAGTTCCTATTGACCTAAAAATTTGGTGGTAAGTAGAGAAAAATCCAAGAAACAAAAGTTATACAGTGCCGAGTGGTGCATTATACCAGAGGGTGGTAACAACCTCTTCTAAGAGATGGAACAATATTTGTAAAAATGACAACGGGGATAGATAGAGTAATAAACTCTAAACAAAAATGGTCAATTAAGTATATTTCGAGCGTCAACACTTTCCGAGTTATTGGCCATTGAAATTCGGAATATTTATCGTCCAATAACTTAAACATTTGACGTTTTTTGAAAAAAGTACACTTAAAGTACTCAAAAAATTTTTAAAAGAAAGTTTCTTGTACATTTTTTATTTTATTCATCACAAAATTAACGAATTTACCTAGAAATAAAATTAATGCCTGACGCTTTCTAATTTACTTTATTTAGGCTCTAACAAAGTGCAAAAAAAGGTCTAACAGTTTCGAATATATATATATATATATATATATATATTTCGAAATATTTTAATTTAAATGCAAAAAAAAAGTTTCGAAAAAAACAAAAAAATTGTCTTTATCGTTAAGTAACATTAAAAAAAACTGTTACAAAAAAAGTTTAAGAGGAAAACATTTTGCTCTTTTTCCGCAGTATATTTTACCTGCCAAACTTTTTTTTGTAACTTTATTATCTTTCGAGTTATCTAACGACAAAGAAATTTTTTTGGTTTTTTTGGAAAAATTATGTTGCATTTAAATTCCAATTTTTCAAAAAATATATGTCTGAAACTGCTAGAACTTTTTGAGCATTTTGTCGGTACCTAAGTAAAGTAAACTGTAAGTTTCAAGCATTAATTTTAGTTCCCGTGGTAGTAGGGGAGCCCAAGAGGGGATTTGTGTAGTAACTCGAGCGCGTCAGATTAAGATATGGGGGGTTCTTTGAACCTTCTTTAGTAACTCCACGAAATATTAGCCCAAAATATGGTGGGACCACCGTAGGGCAGACCGTCAGATTAGTAAAAACAAAATTGCGATAGGTGAATTAACTCGAGAGGGTCAGATAAATATATGGTGGGTTAATTACATGCTAAAAAATGTAAATTTCAATAATCTGAAAAAATTTTGATCATGCTCGAGTTACTACGGGTAACGAACTTTGCAAGCCTCCCATTTTTTTGCGTCTCGCTTAAATCGTCAGATTATTGGAATGTACATTTTTTAGCAAGTAGTTAACCCACCATATCTTAATCTGACGCGCTCGGGCTAATTTAAATATCGCAATTTCGTTTTTACTAATCTGATCGTCTGCCCAACTCACATTCCCCCTTATTTAGGGCTAATATTTGGTGGAGGTACTAATGAAGGTCCAAGGAATTCCCCATATCTTAATCTGACGCGTTCGAGTTACTACACAAATCCCCTCTTGGGCTCCCCTACTATGGTAAATTCATCAGTGGTTTTGCTGAATAAAATAAAATAAAAAGTACCAGAAACTTTCTTTTCGTTATAACTCCGTAAATTTTCGTGCAAATGATTTTCATTTTCAAGATTTTTTATAGTACTTTTTTAAGAAGTATATGATATACTTTTTTTCCAAAAAAACATCCAATTTTTCAGCTATTTAACGTTAAATACTCGGAATTTTAATTGCCAATAGCTCGAAAAGTATTAACTTTTCGAAATATACTTGAATGACACATTTCGCTTAGATTTTCTCTATCGGTTTCCGTTGCCATTTTCAACATATACTTTCCTCCTTCAAGAAGGGGTTATTACCACCCCGAAAACACCACAACGCACCATATAACTTTTGATCTAAAGGATAAACAAAGCTTAAACCCAAATTTTCAGAAGTGGTACTATTGGTCAAAAATTAGAGATTTCGTTTTAAAATATAAATAGTAATATAATTACCATTTTAAGTAATAACCTAAGACGAGTCGTTGAACTTCTTCAAAGTTGTAGAAATTTGAATGGCCAAAATTAGAAATCGTTCCAATAGTAGTCAGGTGATGCTCATAGTTGTGGATTTTTTTGCAACCCGAAATTACACATGTTCTAAATGTGTAAATACAAAAAAAAAATTAAATTTGGATATTTATAATTTTTCAAAAATTTTCAAATTATGTAAAATTGTAAAATGTAATATTACGATGATGAATTGGTTGGTTACAAATAAATGTATATTTTATTCCAAAAGATAAACTATTGCCTACTAACCTAAAATAAAAATGTTTTCATTATTTTTAACCATTTTAATTTCATCAACAATAAATAGAAACACCAAATGCAAAAATGTCACAATGTGTAAAATTGTAAAATTTAATATTTAAACATAAATTACAATAATTGTCATTTGTTATTTAGCAGTAAGTTATAAACAGTATAAATACAACAACAAAAATATACAAATTTTAATTTTCACTTAACAGGAGAATTTACAACGGATAATAATAGGTATTCATACTGATTAAACATATAATTTATGAATAAAAAACTGTACACTGTACTGTACACTGTAAACTGTAACTGTTACAGTTAACTGTAATAGAGGCCATTTAAAAAATTGTGTGTATACTGAATAGGTACCTTTTTTAATTAGACTCATTTACATAGATTTATCTGACTCATTAATGCTACTTAGAAAATGTATACAAAATGTAAAAATGTTTGGTTGGGATACATTAAGTCACAAAAAAATCAAACAATCTTAAATTGTTTGCTCGCATAGAACTTAATTTTACTATTTTGTAAAATGATTTGAGAGCCAGAGACCAGTGTTGCCAACTTTCAACTCAAAGGCCCACTAAACAGGCGATAGAAAACCACTAAAAAACAAGTAGAGAGCAATAATATTGCCAGAAATGATATTAAAATATAAAATTATTTAAATTATTTGCCACTAAAAGTAGAAAAATAGTAGAAAAAAACCACTAGTTTTAGTGGTAAAACTATTAAGTTGACAACACTGCCAGAGACCCTTTAATTTCTTATATTACCATATGTAAGATGGAGACTAGTTAGTTCACTTAGGGGTTTCTACAGAGTCTTCAATCTGTTAAACTAAAAAAATGTGCATCTACGAAAAAGTTTAACGTTCTAGTAATGATCCTAAAAAGAGGCTTTAGAGCAGGTTTTTTTTAAATGCTGTCAAATGTTTGTTTATATTGAGACTTTTAAAATTATCACTTTGATATTGGAAATATTCAAGTAGTATCTATATTCCTCTTGCGTTGTTTTCAATGTATTTTAACTGTCGATTGGTTTTCTAATTACTCCGCAATTGAATGTTAATGTTAGACACTCCGTTTGGAACTCAAAAGATTCACTTCTTTGAGGTGGAAATAAGATCTTAACAGTGAGATGAAAACAAAAAATTTTCTCATTTCTCTGTTACTAATTTTAATGTTTTCACTACCAGCAACTATTACAATAATGCGGTTGATAATGCAACTACAACAATACTGCAATAATGCGTAAAAAAGAAAGCTAGAAAACATTCCTACAGTCGTTTATTTAAACATTACTGTTTGACAACTTTCAAGTAACTTAAACAACTATATATTTAATAAGGCTGTTATATTTTATTTTTGAAAGAATTGGAAAGAAGTAAGCAAGTCCAATAGTTTACATAGCGACTTTGAAAGTGGGAGCCCATTATTGGAAAAATCTGAGCTCTTCTAAATTTTAATGGGCCCCGATTGTTAACGTCGCTATGTAAATTATTCGCTATGTAATTGTTTCTTTTTTTCAGATTTTATTTAACGCAGTTTTGGATTTTTTAAATTATTATTATTTTTAATCAATTTATGTTAGATTTTTGTACCGGCACTTATAAAAACTGTTTTCATATATTTAAACTTTAAAAAAAAATTATTATTTCTAATTAAAAAGCAAGTAACTTATATATATTTTTGTAATCCCCTTTTAGAATCCTTTTTTATTTAAGGACGCTTGGATTTTTAAGACGAATATAACGATACCTTAACTGCCGAAATCCCTAGAACCGTTTAAAACATACGAGGCAATGAAGTAAGTTGCAAACAAATATACATACATATACATAGGTACATACAAGATACCCGCGAAAAAAATAACCACTCCTTGACAGTCCAGGAACACACCATCCCCCACAATCGATTCCACTAACTCTCGTTTTTTCTTAACTTGTTACATTTATCTTACGATGTTGTGCGAAAATATTTAGATCTTAGAAAATTTCTTATGTGTGTAATTATTAATTTATACACAAAATTAAAGACCTATTTTACTTTCAGATAGTTTCAACTGATCTTATGTGTACTACATTTTACAGAAGATGTGAAAATGTATATCTATATATGTTGAATGATGTTGATGACTCTTGCTTGTATGTAATTCTTTCTTTAACTAACTGGAAAAACTCATGAATTTATTTTACTTGAACGATTGCAGAGTGAGTAAAAATTGTTTCATTTTTAACTGCTTACTTCGTCTCCATCCAACGTCTCGCATTTTATATGTCATTTTCTTTATTTTTATCTTGATTGGAACAATTGTTAACTTTTTTTATAAAAATGTTTTTTAAGTATAATTTATATTATTGAGTTAAAACGATGGTTTGGATTACTTTTTGCTTGGCTCTCTTATGCTACGAAGTGAGTGATAAATGTTTAACAATTATTTTTATTTTGTGAATAAGTCATCGTTTTTTTTTTTTTGTATTCTTTATGTGGTCTTCTCGAGTATGAAGAATAAACTGTGATAATTCATACTAAAATTTTTATTTTACGCTAGTACGTGTAGTGGTTTCATTTTTAAATGCAACCTTTAGAATAAAATATTGAGAAAAAAAATCTATATTTTCTTATTTAACTACTGAAAAACAAGATAGTCTTTTAGTTTAAAGCTGTTGAGTCTGTGTATGTGTCTGGGACAGTTTCATTCATGGACGTTTTGAAAGTCCTTATTTTTTACATTAAAAGTTAGCTTTTTCGATGTATTTTTTAATGAAAATCTGTTCGGATATTTTATTTATTTTAGAATAAATTTGGCTTCGACTTGAGACATAGATGTTGAAATAAATACCACGATATTTGAAATAAAATTGTTTATTAAAAAAATTTTATTTAAAACATATTACTAAAAAAACACAACCGACTTATATTTCGCTAACTATCGATATTACGATTACAACGCAACCATCGTCAGTGGCTAAATTTATTCATCAACAATAAATATAATAATATCGTAAATCGACTTTGATGTTTAAATTTGTATACAAAAATTAGTAAAGTTATTGAATCAAATACCAAAAGTATAGTTATTGAAATAAATTCAGAAAGTACAGTTATTTAAAGAAATACCACGATACTCGAAAGAAAATGGTATATTAAGAATGTTTTCAATGTGTTATATGAATAAATTTAGCTACTGACGATGGTTTCGTTGCAATCGAAATATTGATATTTAGCGAAGTGTAAGTCCAGCTATAATTACTTATTATTTTTGTTTGTTTAAGGAATTTTTGTGTACTTTACACATCAAAGTCGATTTACGTTATATTTTACAAATATTCATAATTCCTTACATAAGAACAATTCAAATAAATGGCACTATGTCCATTTTCCTTAATATATCTCTAGTATGACAGTTTTTGACTACAAGTTTTGTCAACTTTAAGGTTTCGCCTTTTATACAACTTCTGAGGCGTCGTGAAGTATTTTTAATAAAATTATAAATCATGCAAAACCAAAAAATCTCTCCAAAAATTTCGAAGATCATTGTAATTAAACAATCAACTTTGAACTCTATTATTTTATTTGAATGAATATTTTTTTAGAAAGATTTTGATGAATGTTTTATAGAGTTAGAAGATCTTTGATTAAATGTATTAATTTATGACGGGTTCATAAAACAGTAAGACATTGTGACCTATGAAGCAGGAAAACATCACCATCACAAAGTCTTGTCATGTATTTCCCCTTTTGCATTTTTATAATTTGATTATGTGTACCTCTTTTAAAAAACTTGTCGTGTTACTTCGAGAATACCCTTCTATATCATATTCAAGATACAGTGAATATTCTTTAAAAATTTTAAGATGGCAATTTATAACTATCTTTACTGTTGTAGATTATTATAAATTCGGAAGCTAAAGCATAACTTTTTGCCATATTTTAAAAATCCCGATTACACACAATTCATTTATCAAGTTTCCGTTTACGTTAAATTTATTACTGTTACGCAATACTCTTTGTCACATAGCCACGTAAAATTTATTATTCTGTGGGTTTTTAAATTGTCCATATGGTAGAAGCTGGCATCCATTTTAAACAGAACTACTTTTTTTTTTAATTTGACAAGTCAATGGTAAAGAACAATCTCTGCCTGGGACGGAAAGAAAAAAAAGTATTTAGAATCTACGTTTCCAAGCAACGGCTTTTTCTTTTTTCTAAGCAAGCTGAGATATGTTCATTTCATTAGCAGAATTTTGCAGATTTTCAAGGACCCATAACCAAATATTCATTAGTATTATAGTTTGTCTGTTTCTTTTCCTTAAAATAGAAGCCACCCGTAGAAACAATCTACATCGCCAAATTTATCAATTCTTTTTGCTTTCTTCGGAAGTATAATATTCAATTTATATAAAAGAATAATAGATACCACAAATTTATAAAAGTAATTGACTAGTAGGGCGGTAGTAATTTTTTGCATTTGCTTCATTACTTATCCATTACTTTCTTACCAATAACGGAGAATTTTATCTTGGTTTCTGATGTTCATGGTTTCTGTAGCTTGCTCTGTCGTCATGTTATATTTCTCTAACTGATAACAAAATCAAAGTTTCAAATATTTTGACAATTAGCGAGAAAAGAATCGGTCTGGTCAAATCATAATTAAAACGATTTGAATTACGTTTTAGAGAATGTTTACTATACTTTCATAAAAAATGAAGTAACTATATATTAAAAGATAGAGTTTTCTGTTAGTATTTGTCATTACTTTTATACAAGAGTTCTTAATTAACTAGATTGAAAAACTGAGGTGAAAATATAGTAACACACAAACCATCTAACCATTTTCCATTTCAAGTGAGTCAGTTGAGACGGTTGTACAGTTGTAAAGTATTATACTTTATCTTTATCTTACTTAAATAATTTACAATTTGATTATTATACTTGTTTTTCATTTTAATATAATAATTTATCTGCACTATGAACACCATCGGTTTTTCATAGTCGCAAGTGCAATTTTTCCGTCCGTGAAATGAAATTTTTTTAAATATTGTATTACTAGCTAGCTTGGGAAGCGGGTGTTCCGTCTTCCTTGAGTTATTAATTATTGTGCTACAGTTGTTATGTGTGCAACTACCTACCCTATGTTTTCTGCAGCTAAATACTTTCTACTTTTCTTCTTAATTTCAACAACTTTTGTGAGAAAAAAGTAGCTTTGATAAAGTACTATACATTAATTTTTAAAATAGAGTTTGATTGCTTATCTAAATTTATGGAATTCTTTAATTAAAAAATTCCATTACGATAAGCGTAGTTGAGGCTTTGAACACCGTCTTTATGTGTTCATAAAAATAAAAGTGATATTCCATCATCAAAAATGATACCAAATTTGTTTAAATTTAAAAATTCGTTTTATGTCAATTTAATAGCCTTATATTACCATATTTCTACGAAAAAGTTTTCGAAATAATTGTGAAGTATGGAATCAAAGAACTTGAAAAAAACTACAAATTTAAAATACTTTATTTTGCTACCATGCAAAATTTAATTTTTATATATGTTAAACCTGGCATACATGTACAGAAATGTTTTGCGTCGTGTTGTTTTTACTTACAAAATTAGGCTTGTTAAAATCGTGATGAATTCTTTCCAAAAATTATTCTCCGTTTATAAATTAGCTTGGTAGTATAACTGCCTCCTTTTAAATGCCCTGCCATTCTATTTGGCTCTTCTCTTTCAATCACTCACTCTCAACGATTTTGCATCTTCTATTACATTCACTAATCGCTTCCTTTGCAAGCCATTAATTCTACTCCAAGGCTTTGTTTGAGTTCGGTATTCAAATATTTGTTGCTTCTCTTGATCTAGAGGTTGTATACATTCCAGTTTTGTACGAAGTTCTTTATCGTTTACATATTCACCGATGCTGTATGATTGATTTACATGGCTTGTCAAGCTTGCAAGAATTTTGTTTTGCTAAAAATAATATGATATCAAACAAGTTAGCGATTTAAAGTTTACGTATACATCTATGATTTTTCATGTCAAAATGATTAATTTCTATAAAATTGTTTTTATTGTTAATTATTTCCTTGTAGATAATAATACGCTTGAAAAAACTTATGTAAGGATTCCTTTGTACGCATTACGAGTTTCTGTCAACGGTTATCCTTAATTGTTTTTTCCTTGGGGATCTATTTAATTCAATAAGTGTGAATTATTTACCTTTCTTAAATGTAATTTAACATTTATACACCCCAATTTTTATTTTTTTTTTAGTCAAAATTATTGTTGATTCAGAAATAAATTCCGGAAAATAGCATATTTAAGTATTTTTTAAGTTCAGTTCCAATACTCAAATTGCTGATTTATGCAGTAATTTTATGCGTTCTCTTTTTTATCAATTTCAGCTTATCTGATGAGGCTTAAAACCATTCGAAATTTTTCTATTCATACTGCTTGTGGAATAACCAAGGTCAAAATTAGACAATAACCTAACATTTCGTAATACTCAATATAAATGTTCAAAACAAATTTTATCTGGACTAAAATATACAAGATTATTTTTTAAGATTTTGAATTTTATTATTAGTTTCTTTATGTATAAATTGATTTATCTATTGTAAAATCCATATAATAATAATATTAAAGAAGACGAAATTTTTATAATTTTAGTCAAATTTAATAACTCACTTACTAAAAAATATAGGGGATGATGATAATAACTAAAGACAAATAATAAGGGTTGGAAAATATGAAGAAAAGAAAACTAATTTATTTCTGCAATGTAAATAAATTTTCTTATATATAATGGCATCATTTTTATGTACACTGAACATCATCAAAATATTACCAACTATATATTCAAACTACATACTTTCTAGTCATAAGCCATGCTTAAGATAAAGCTGAAAATTGATTATGATTTATATATATATATATATTAGCCACAATAGATTAAAATGTAGAACAGATTTCTATAAATTGTTCTCCTTCACCCTATCTTATGAAATGTCAAAACAATAGGTAAATATAATTTTTTTTTTCTTTAATATATGTTTGTATTGTTAAGTTTCAGTCAAATCCATTCATTAGTTTTTGCGTAAAAGTATACCTTATATTAAACTAATGAAAGTACACGAACAGGCCCGAATGTTTCTGAAGTTTCTGAAACACCATTTGAAAAATAAAATTTATTTATGTTTTAAATCTCTCTTGAGCCAAATACCTATAACGCCAGTGTTGACGGGTTAAGATGTGATACACATGGTTCGTACGCCTCTAGTTTCTAATTTCTCTCCAAGGAGTAAATCTAAAATTCGCATGCAAGTGTTCTCGCCAACTTGACTCACTCTACTTATAAAAAGGATTGTTCAATATAATTATGTTGGTATTTTTATGAATCGTGCTGTACATTAAACAGAAGAAAATGCCATAACACAAAAGTAATAGTATTTTCATATGAAAATAACTTTCAATGAAGTTACTGTATGCATGACTGACATAATAAATAGAGTATATACAAAACTGTACAATGAATCAAATGCCGAGAAGAAGTGATTCCCCATAATATATCCATCCATCCAGGAGAGAAGAGTCGTCATGATGATGTTACCATAAATACTATGACTAGGGCTTGTGAATGAATAGAACAACATACACAAACAATACTCATGCAAGTATTTATTTATGGATAGAGTCCATTCTATCAGCTAGTATGGAGCGATACACATGATGTGAGCTATCGAGTGATGATGTTTGTTTGAGAAGAAATGATGTGAAATGATTTTGTTTTGTTGCATCAAATGGAAATCAACTCGCATCGCTTGCCTAAAAGGGAAAGTAAATTATTTTTAGTTAATTTTAAATGTTGTTATAGTCTTTCGTACGTATAAGTGATAGTTTTTATTGATTACCATATAGTTTATGTAGCTCATAATGACGAGTCTCAAACATTATTTGAGAAAATTATTTAAAAAAAAAAAAACGGCTACACCCGTAAAATAAAAACCAGTCATCCCACTCATTTTGCTCATACGCATTTTCAACTTAATAAGCCAAATTAATGTCAAAACCGAAACTACTAGTTTTCTCACTAACAAATTTTTCTAATCGATTTTCACATTTAAAGGACAAAGACAAAGGTTTATACGATATACGTGTGATAACGCTTTATTAACGTACTCCTGTTTTTTCCCAACTCCTCCTACTCACTCGTTTTGCAAATTTCGCATACGTCCTCTAATACAGCTCATCTTGCCTTAGTATCGTAAATAACTATTATATATATAGTTTGGGTCACTTTTTTTGTTGTTTTATTAAATAAGTAACAAGACGGATGCAAAAATTGCTTCGTGTCCACTTACCGATACCTGAAACATTGGAATTATCAGATAGATATTTACATCTATATCAACAGTAGTTTTTAAAAAAATTGCTTCAAATAATTTTATATGAAAAATATTGCTTGCCGTAAACACACATAAATAGATATCATCCAATCTTTGCCAAGATTTCGGTACCTATTTAAATAGTTCCAGAAATGTTTGCATTAAGCCCCCATCTCTTCAATTTTAATTGAAAAATATGATTTGCCTATCCATTTGTTGGTCGGTTACTTATAATTTTTACCATAATATTATTATGCGATGTTTACGTGCAAAAATATTACTGCACATTTTTTATTTATCACTGAAATACCTACCCAAGTGCGGAAAACACGAAGCGCTTAAAAAAATGCAACACAAAATCTGAAGCTAAGCCCCCCTGCTCCTCTAATTAGCATATTATGTTTGATCATCTTCGTTGAAAGCATTTATTGAGTACTGCTTTCGATACTTTTTTCAGATCGTATCTGGCACTGTATACATTTCAGCAGAAAGCATATTTACGAGCAATCAAATGCTATGATGTTTATTAAAATAAGGCTACAAATAGCAGGGTTACATATGTTTGAAGATGTTTATATGACAGAAATGGCGAAATTAAGAGGGTTTCATTTTTCCATCTTTCATGACGAAACTCTAAAAATGTTGTGCCGTTTTTGACAACGGTTCAAACTATTCAACAATTGCACTCCTTTGTACAGGTTTTCCCGGAGATGTAGATATTAAAAAAAAAAACAAATCGAATGGCTTACAAATATTCAATCTTTTTTTAAGATATTGTGTACTTAGCAACAGACACGCTAATCTAAAATAGACTTCATCCATGTACATATGTATAGTAAATACAGTAAATAAACGCATAAAAAGCTTATCTTTGTTATATGAGGTTTTCGGTGTTTATTATGTATTCCTACTAATGTTTCACCACATTGCAAACACATATAGTGCGAATGGCCATTTATTTCTTCATGCATATACGTAACTGCTTTATTAACTTCCTAACACTGGTTATATGGTTGTAATTCATTAGATAAAGATGAAATGAGAAAAGCTCATTATATTCACTATATTTGATTCTATTCTACTAACCACTGCTAAGTAACTAATGTTGTAATGTTATTTACTTCTTTTTTTTTTTTGTTTAATCTAAACTAGGACACTGTACCAAAATTTATGTTTATGCATATACTTTTTTTTGTGGAATCTTATTCTTTACTTATTAAAAGTACCATAAAAATGGTTTACATAAAGAGCCACTTTTGTATGAACATGATGCCAAAACATTGACTTAACAATATTAGCAGGAGAAATATTGGTGAAACAACGTTTGAATATAATATGCCCGTGGTACACCTCTCAATTTTTTTAAATGATGATTACAAACTGGAAGCCACTCAAAGCTTCCTTTTTTGACGAACCTACCAAACTTCCCACTACAGTTTTTTTCGAAAAGGCAGCTTTTCAATTGAGCATGATGACGTCTTATTTGAGTTATCGTTTTGAAAAAACGTAGCAGATAATTTGTCGGGCACTATGATCATTTGATAACATTAATAGTTATTAAACAATGTCAAATGTATTTATTCAAAAACAAAAATTCTTAAGTATGGCATGTTCGAGGTGGTATGCAAGTTCAGTGGTCACAGTGTCCGACAAATTCCCTACATCGTTTTTTCCGATCTATTACTCAAATATGACGTCATCATGCTCATTTGCAAACGCAGTATTTTCGAAAAAAAAATCGTTAAAGAAACTTTGGTAGAGTCGTCAAAAGGAAGCCACTCACGCAGTTTCAAGTATATATTTTCCTTTAAAAAACCCGTGGAGTCCCACGGTCTATAATAGGTACATTAAAATTAAATACCATTAGATCACTTTTCAAATTTTATTACAATCGAACTTACAATTTTCGACAATCTCGTGCCCCAAAAGTTCTGCGCACAGCACAGGAACAGCTAAAATATGATTACTTTCTCTTTCTGCTATTGCTTGTTTTGTTTTTCGTCTTTTCAAATAATATTTTCAAGTTTCGAAAAGAAACCATCGACGAGTCCATGTTCAATTAAATTAGTTTTTAGAGATATAAACAAATTTTGATAACTTACATAAATGCATGTTTGTTATTTTCTACAAGCATTTAAATTATCTAGTAAACTGCTAGCAACACGCAGTTAATAATATTTAAAAAAAATAAAAATAAAAAAATAAACTGCTATTCAACATAAAAAAATGTTAATTTCATGTAAAACCCTTTAAAAAAACCGTGATTAAGACAAAAATATTGTGATTAAGACAAAATTTTTTTTTTCTTTCTCCTACTAAAAAAATTACATACTTAGTCAATTTTTTTCCCATATTTTCATATCTAAACTCATTTAATACATTTTAAATGAAATAAATGAAATATTTAACGACGGTAAACTTTTTTTTACAGTGCTATTTACCTTTTTTTAGGTTTAACCTTGATAATACGATGTAAACAAAATTTATTTGGTCTTCTTTATAAACTTTTGAAAATTTTATTAAATAGTTTATACTTGGGTATATTGATCATTTTTACTTCGTCTTCTAGTCCGAAGATGCGCCGACACGACCGAAGTCAATTACTTCGTCGGTCAATTCGACACTGAAAAACAAAATTTATTCACTAATGATACAATTGTATGACTGGATATATGCCAACTTTAATAAAGACGTCAGTTGACGAGAACGGAATTTTTTTGTAAAGTCTTGTAAAGTTTTTTAAAAGAAACGGAAATTATTAACTCTCAAAGCCGGTTATTCTTACTATCAAAGCAGGTTATATTATGTTTTGTTTCCTAGAAAAATTTGAAATAATGGTTATAAAGCTATGTATGCATAGTTCCAACCGGCAGCAATTGACACACTATTCAGGTTTCTGAAGCAAATACGGTATAAAAGATTTTCTTGCACAATCAAATATCATAAAATAAATATTTGATACAGAACTACTAATATATTACAGTTCTATAACACGAATCTTCTTCCTAGTCATGAACAGTCGAATATTTCCAAATATACCCCAGTGGTGGAAATCAAATAAAAGAGAATGACGTGTATATTTCAAAACTGCTATCCCGGTGCAAGAGGATATGGAGGAAGGGTGAAGGTGGGGATGAATGATTCATTATTTTCAAATAAATCCAAGTAAGGTACCAAATAATAATGTCAACCATAATGTCAAACAGCAAAGTGTGGCTGAGTACAGCTAGTTTTATATAATTAATGTCTCATTCAATTCATTAAAAATTTAATTACTGAATTAATTGTTAATAATTAATACAAAATTTGTTTAGGCACTTTTTTATAAAAAATATCTAATATAAACTAGAAACATCTCATAAATTCTATGTTTTTTGTTTTTTTTTTTTGTTAAATATATCGTAGAAATACTAATTCTATAATGCCTAAAATCGATAAAAACAGAGATAAATTTTCTGATGTCATACTTTTCCTTCAATTTTTGTTTCTTTATTATTCTATATTGTTAAGAAAAAGCTCAAACTTATTGTTAAAATAATCAAAATATTTATAGATTGCACTTTTCTTATATAAACTTCTACCAATATAATTAAAACCAGAGTAAACAAGCAAACAAGCTGGAAAAAAAAGTTAATTTATAATATTAATAATATAAAATAACAAACGAGATAGCAACCAGAGCGTATAAAAATCTTAAATATAATTAGTTCTGTATATTTTTATAAATTTTATATAGAAATATGAAAATTTTCATCTTAATATATGTCGAAATAAATTCTTTAATAAAGAAGAAGAGTACAAATATAATTTTCATAATATTACTCGCAATAATAACCTAACTAACTAACTGTAGCAAACGACACAAGCTCTAACATCATCATATATAGAATATAAAGTAAATGCATTTTTGTCTTTCAATTTTTTTAGTCGTGCATATAGGATGCACGATGAAATTTTTTTAACCCCAAAACCAAAAGAAGAAGTTCCGCTATGTGGGCCCATCTGCCTGTCTGTGGCTTCGTAGCGCCTCAACGGATGAACTAATTTGGATTTTTTTTGTTTCTATTGGAAGGTAATTTAATGGAGAGTGGTCTTAGCAATGTTTCAAGTACGAGTTTAGGGTTGCGTACCCGGAATAACTAAAAAATAGACGATGATACTCAGTATCGGTTCAGTTTGGAGAAGGTTCTAAGGAAAAAGGTAATTTAATGAAGATTGTTCTTATATACGATTCAAGTGCGAGTTTAGGATTCCGTATCAGAAAAATTTCTGTCCGAAGTCCCTGTGTCTTAAGGTGTCTTAAATTGTATGCATATACGGCTAACTGGCAGGACTCCTTTGCTTCACTGGAAAGAAGATAAAAGACCAAATTTGAATTAAATACACCTAAAACTATAATACTGAAAATTTCTACCCGACAAATTGAAAGGAAATAATTTACGTATTCAGTACGGACAATACAACAAGAAAAACTCGCAGTAAAATTTGCCACGATGCATAAACCTTGCGACCAAAATTTCAATGGCCGACAATAGGCACTACAATGTGCTTGATAATGGTTCATAATATAACTTATATTTCCATCAAAGATATTCTCAAACCGATTCAAATAATAAGAATGAGTGAAATCAAGCTCATAAATGTTTACGATATATTTGACCTTTATCTTAGACTTCATAAAGTATACTTAGGCATAACAGCGTTCTGTAAATTCGAAAGCTCGAAGACATTATAATAAAAACCTATTTTACATGTAGACAATGTGCATGATAAGTTGATAGATAGAATTCTGATTCGCCACTTTATATGATTAGATGACACAGACAGGCGTAATATAAAATAGACAACACGTATCCATTAATTCATTCAGACAAAGACTTTAAAATATGTAAATTGAAACAACAAATACGGTAACACTTACTTAAGAATATTTAATGCATATATAATAATAAATATACATATATATATATATACTACTTACACATAGACTGCTGTAGAAAAGTTTGCAAACAATATTTACAATCAAATGAAACATTTCATGTTTTCATAATTTAATGTGTGTACAAAAAATTTGAAGTCATTAACAAATTTCAATTCATTCACGAACGCTTTTCACCTATAAGCCTATGTGTACCATCACAAAGGATGAAAATAGCATATCGGTATTAACTGTTATAATAAAGCGATATTATATCGATATTGTTCAGTAATAATAATGAGCAGGTGCCAAAAAAAACCGACAACTCCTACTAGCCTTTCAAGTTTTTAGTTTGTATGGATATTATCACTCTAGTAGATCGTGTGTTGTATTTGCTGGAATTTTATAAAAATAATGATTATGCACAAAATTTTGAGTTAAGTTTAAATTTTGTTACCTTTCTGGATAGTGCAGCTTTTACTGTTTCTGTAGACCAGTTGACTTTAGCAGATCGTTTATTTTGTTTAAAAAAAAAATCAATTTTTATTATCGATTTTAAATGTTAC